>NC_060142.1:281565079-281720079 GCF_021461385.2 Schistocerca piceifrons | reverse complement strand
TCTCTCTCTCTCCCCAATGTAAACAATCTTTTTTGTATGTTTTTGTATGATTCTGAAAGTGTTAGAACTGAACAGTGTGATTTAATTATTGCTATCAGGTGGGTTCCTCTTTCAATCCTCACCCCTTCCAGTGGCCAAAAAAGCGGTGAAGTGTTAGATTTGCAACATGGTAGCAGAACTGCTTCGCAACTTCGTCGCAAATGAAACTGATTTTTGAAATTACGCTACGATCCAGTTTCTCTTGGTTTTCTTAGTCTGTAGCCTTCAGCTCTCACGAATCACTAAGGCTGAAACCTAACAAATAATCGAGGAAATCTGTCGGCCCCGAGGGCCTACGGTACAATTTGCCACGCAGCGACAATCTCCCTCCGAAACTTTTTAGCGAGTTATGTCAACCAGTATGGCGCCGTACTCCACTATTCCGTTGTTTAAAGCGCTGCAAGTTAGTCGTATAAAAACTATCCTCTTGAAGAGCTAATTAATTTGGCTGAGAGTAGTAGCAACGGAAACAATTACAGAAAGTTTTCCTTTCGTAATTTTATTTTTCGCTAACAGTTCCTGGCATGGTGCATTATCAAGCGGTACATTTACGGGAATTAAGCATTATTTATGGTCAACGGCGTTATTTTTGCGTTCTCACATTTGTGTAACCGTCATACAAACGGATTTTTTAGCAGCTGAAAAGTTACATCATAAATATGATAAAATGCCATAGATCATAAGTGACCTTAAAGACCATCTTAAATCTTCCGCGTGAAAATGAGCCATGCCCGAACTATAAGCGGAGAAATAAAATGACAAAAATAAATTTCAGATCTGGTGAAGTATACAAATATCCAATTCATTACATTTATTGAAGCTGCGGAAAAGCAAATACAAAAAATTCATTACTCGGTGGTGTGTTCACGTACTCGTATTTGCACATACATTTCTCGACTCGAAACTTCCTCCAAACTACTGTGCTCCGAAATTAAAGAAAAAGCGGCGCACCACAGGTTCCATTTGTGGTGAACAAATGAAACAAATGAAACATATTAAACGAAGAGAGTAGGGAACGTTAGGTCGCATTCAGGTGTCAATCCGAAAGAATCACCTCGGCAAGTAGAGCAAGGAATGTGGCTGTTCATGAGGTCAGCTCTGCGTTCTAGAAGATGTAAAATATTTGTACAAAAAAATTAAGGATTCATATTTTCGTAAGTCAATGAATTTTTGTAGCTTTTCTCGAAGAAATGCAAAGGTTTTTTAGGTCACAGATGTTTGACAGACGAGGCATGTTTAAAATTTCTCCAGTCATTTCTGTTCCAGAAATAAGCGATACTAGTGATGAGGGCCCAGATATAAGACGTGCCTTTACGTAGTCCTAAACCTAGAGGTGTGTTAAGTGCCCGGCGAATAAAAATACTTTTTACATGAAACTAACATTTTGTGTGCAAGAACAATATTCACAACCTTTCTTACACAGCTAACAGAGGATGAACGAACCTACGAACATTTTCAACAAGACAGTGCTGAAGCGCTCCATGAACACTGCGTGAAATTTTTAAGTAATATCAAGATCTGCAGTCTCAACGGTCTCCTGATCGTTAGGATTTCATGCTTTTGTTTTCCTCAAAGGTAAGAGTACCCGAATAAGCCGCCTTCTATAGAACTGAAGGATGCGACGAAACAATCGATATAATCACTCGTGAACTGCGGAACTTGTCGGAAATTCTGTTCAAAAGGTGTGAGGCATGTGTTACTAGAAATATTGCCTACTAGATGAAACAAGTGTGCAGGTAATGAGCTTGCCTGCGCATTGTGTCTAACCTTCAGGCACATGCTTTTCAGGCGCCGCAAGATTTTAACATTACGCCTTTTGTGTATTATTGTCATTCATAATGTCTATGCACTTAGTCTAATTTTTAAGTTATTTCAAATATTCGTCACATTTTATGAATGTTTGCCACAAATTCTTCATTATTATAATATCAAGATGCAGTTACATGATAGTTTCCAGTTTTTGAATAAATATGTTCAGATCATAGCTCGTAATGCAGCTGGTATCCCAAAGTGCATTGTGTATGAACAATGATAGCTACCAGTTGCATTGGGAGCTATGATCTGAAGATAGTTGTTAAACAGCTGAAACCAATTATTTAACTGCTCCTTTGTATTGCGATCCAGACAAATGAATTTATCCTCAACGATGTGAATAAGATGTCTACATCACTGATGACAGGTCCCACAAATTTCATGAATGCAATAATCACTTACGTGAGGCCGCTGATACGTGCACATGTTCTCACGTGGTTAACTTCGTAGCATACTCGCAAAACCATTGTGAATCTGTCGGAATTAAATGTTATCGCCTCACATTAGGTACCCTCCTGGACAAACGGAATTCCTTGCAGTATATAGGACGTCAACAGGATGTTTACCCTGATTCTGAACAGCCATTACTATTTACTTACGCAGTATATCTGAAATATCTTGTTTTTAGTGTGTTTACAAACATCGTTAAGTTTCCACGATGGAGTGTTTCAGTTCATGAATTGCTTGCGGGGAACGGCATCATAGTTCAAAGCGCAAAATGGTGACAGCAGTGCAGGGAGCAGCTCAGTTTTTTGTGGCTGGCTTACACGAAATCTCCATGCATGACGCATCGTTGACTCAAGGCAACTTATGGGAAAATGCCACCAGATGTCAGGTTAAGGCATGAATGCAAATTCTTTTAGATACTGGTATGGTTGAAACTTAGAAAAGCAGAAGGCCTGCAGAAAGTGTCGAAAACATACGGAAAGTGTTAGAGGTCTCAATCCAAATCACTGAGACGAACAAGAAGTCAGCTCAAAGTACCAAAGCCCACAGTGCACGGTATTAAGCGAGCGGCAGCAACTGCATGTAGGGTTACTTAGTTCCGATTTTTTCAGGAACTGAAACATATTGAACAACGAGAAGGAATTGTCAAGAACATGTCATTCTTTATTGAATATTATGAAAATTTCTAGCAGTAAATTTCGTTTCATGGTGTACCGCCGCTTCGTTTCAGTGATGTAAATAAACGCACTATTGTGCCTAGGTTTAAAAAAACCAAGGATTTTGTGGGTAAACGTAAGGCACTGCCCGACGACCAATCTATGGTGTGCACTAATGCACGACAGTTATCTGCCAGTTCTTGTTCCATGCTACACCCCAATTCTTTAGAGATTGGGACCCATCTGGGACAACCACCGCATTGGGTAATACATCCGGGAGAATTTTCTTATCGGTGGATTGGAACAGATGCTCCAGTCCCATGGCCCCACAGATCGTCAGGCATTACCCATTAATTTCTTTCTTGGGGATACATTAGAACCAAGATTTGTCGCCTCTGTACGGGCATGTAAACGTTGAGTGAACGTATCGTGCAAACTGTTAGAAATTTCATACTTCAATTGCTACAAACTAAATGGCGAGAGGTAAGCACTGTTTAGTAATTTTTCGTGTCGCCAGCGGTGCTCACATAGAGGGTGTTAAAGGGGATTACAAAAACCGAAAATTATCTGCATCGACGTTGTGACCACTTTAAATAAGGGTAACCATTCGGGACATCCCGTATTCGACAAACTTGATATTTTTTCCTTGCTGGCTAATTTTAACGTTACATTCTTATAATTTGAATTATTGTATTTTTCCCGTTGATCTTGGTTATGTTTACCAGATATAAACCAGTCATTAAGAAAGTTGGAAGTCCAGACGATGACTACTTTCAGTTTAAACAACTATCACCCCTCTACCAAGACCTCAAGTCTCCTTTTATGATATCAGTTTAGTTGTATCAACTGCTTGATTGTTTGTCGTTAAGATATTAGAAGGTGATTAACAATAAATGTTTAGATTTGCTGAATACATCTATTTTTACTGCCTTAAAGAAAGCAAAGTTCAGACATTTAGCTATAAAGGCTGCAAGACTTACTTGCGAGGTCCTTACTGCCAAATCACCTAGCTAGTGAAGCTCCCCACCTCGTACTGAATTACTAAAATCTCAACTGACAAGGCTCTAGTCTCTGCTTGATATAATGCTTACCAGAATTAAAACTAAAGTTTCTCAAGAAATTTCTATATCTAATAGTTTCCCCGGTGCTACTTTTACAGTAACAAAACATAGTTTAGGTTCTAATTTGTCGTGTATTTTGAACTGATAATAGCGGATGTAATGTTGGTATTGTAAAGTAACACCTGGCTTTGCCACAAGCTGGCACTAACGTATCCAACTCGGTACATAATCGCTACTGCCAACCTTGCCTCGATCGGTAAGATATCAGTAGTATTGTTTGTATTGTGATACCTTTATACTACATTCATATCTGTGCTCACTAGTCATAATGCCAAGTGTTATAGACGGTCGCTTCTCCCCTAGAATTAATATTCTTATTGCTGAATGCGTGGCTTTCTGTGTGCTAATGAACATCGAAACTGCGACATTCCCATGACTAAAATATTGCGACTTTGTAACGCTCAACAATGAACTGTTGACAATGAAACTGTATACAATAGACAAGTCACTTAGGAAATACTTCCATGGACTAGTTTGTCCCTTCAGGCTGCTCCTCATGAGGCATACAGAGTTTACATAATCATAATCAAAGCGTGATGTGCTCTGGAGGTTGCTTCACTGTAGTAAGGCAGGAAAAACTTCAGTATCTCGGCTTGTGTAGTAGGTCCATATTAAATTGGGTCGAAAGTTGAATTTATTTAATCTGTAAACCACTTGGAGTGTCGTGAACGATTTGAAAGCCACTTCCGTGAATGAATTACTTTTCTTTCCACTTCTGATCGTTCCGGACCGTAATTTCTACGTATTTTACGGTTGTTAATGTTTGTTGTGATTTGTAGGCAATAGTATCTTCGGCACTGCAGCATGGGCAGCGTCGTTCCGAAAACAAAGTTGCAGCTGTCTTTCCGCGACAGAACTAAGTACTACCACTGAATATTTGTTACTGTTATTTCATGAAGGCAGTCACCAGAAACCAGCCTATATCGTACACAAAGATTTTCGCTCCAGGATTTAAAATATTAGTGATGTTTCCTGCACTAGGCTACTTGCACAGCTATCTGTAGTATACATGGTGTTGAAGAAAAGCAGGTTGAATTGGTTAAAACTAGAGTAGTAGTTTCTGTAATATTGTGCGGAAGCCAGTACTGTTGAGATGTGGATCAACCTGTCCTCAGTCCCATCTCTGTTACACAGTACACACTACAGGCAATGCTGCATGTGGCAATACATCCTTCAGTCCTTCTTCGCAATGAATCATGCCCTCTTCCAAAAACACCTGGCTCCATGCGGATTGCGTCACATGCATTGGTCACATGCTTCTGTAACGTCTGGATATCGACAATGGGTTAGGGCTACACCAACGTCTTTAAAGGTCCCCATTGCCACAAATCCAAAGGATTCACGACCGTTGAACGTGGAGGCCATGCTGCCGGATTTCCTCGACCAATCTGTCCCACCTGAAACGTTGCGGTGAGGTACTATCGCAGGATCTGTAGAAAGCAGGGAGGTGTCCCGTCGTGCATAAGCGGCAGTCTGTCTTTCTACAAGGGCAACTTTCGCAATTAGCACTGGTAATTCATTGTACAGAGATAGGTGACACAGAGCACCTGATAACCTGTTCGGTCCTAAAAGTTTGTCACAGACAATTCCTAACCATACACTGAAACAGAAGCAATCCTGGTGCTTCAGCTGCAAGACTGCTCACATATTTATGCACATCTACTTACTCGTGTGTGTTGTGACAATTTACTATGCCGTCTTGTCAATGGCGCCTAATCTGTAAACAAAATGCAGACCGTGACCTGGGAGTCTTAAACGATCATACCTCAACAGGTATTCCTCTCTGTACATATCTTCTAGTTATGACCAGTACTACCAATCATAGAAATACGTGCTTTTTTAAACACGTAGTATTTAATTTACAACCCCGGGCTTCTAAAATATCCTCAATGGAAAAAGCCTAATTCTGGAAATCATGTCCGCCTGTTACGCAAACAACTCTCTCTCTCTCTCTCTCTCTCTCTCTCTCTCTCCTCTCTCTCTCTCTCTCTCTCTCTCTTCCCCCCCCCCCCCACCCCTCACTGTGTGTGTGTGAAAATGTGGCAACGTAATAAAAAAAATAACATTAAATGTGTCAAAAAATGGTACTTAACTTTAGAATAGTTTAATGTGTGGTTCTTGATGTCCTACAGCTAATGGAATGAAATTTAATTTTGCTGTCTTTCGGTAGTCTATCGTCTCGTCACTAGAAATGAATGTAATGTTGCAGACACACTCCTACTGGTACTAGTTCTCCGTAAATAGCGATTGCTAAGTCAGAAGGTAGCTTTCGGAGTACTGTGCTTTACTGTAGTGAGCAGGCTGTAGGCACTGAACTGATGACCAAATCGTAACTGTCGGAGTGTATGCAGCGTGTAGTCTTTTGGTGCCAGTTGGCGGGAGGATTTCCAGGTCCGCCAGTAAGACAGATGCAAGGTAGTCTGCAGTTGACAGTGCTCCTTATGGCGATCGTCCACACCATTGGCGGGCGTTTACGGCACACTCGAGGAAGTGACACAGAAGCAGGGAGAAGTCCAGATTTCTGAGCGCCAACTGGAGAATGCTGCGGGGTACCGAGTGGTGCCAGGCTAGTTTGTCTGGCGATGCCCTTTTGCTCTATTTGTCGTCTACCTCTCGCTTGGTAGACAGGAGTTGTAAATGTGAGAGGATATTTCTAACGATTACAAGCAACAATTATCGAATAATGCACAGAGGGTTGTGCATAACCCAATAACGTAGGAAAATTAAGAACAGTGTAAACAATACGCAATGACGATGGCACGAAGGTGCTGAAGCATGTTTGAGTTTAAACAGGGTGAGTCGCTTCAGACAACACCTTTATTTCGTGAACGGTTCGAAGTATCGAAACAGTTATCCAAAATTGATAGCACTGTCTAACATGACACACCGACTGGTTTTCATTATCTACTGCGATAGCAACGCGCCAAGATGCTAGCAAGTGACACATCTGTGTATGGTATCGGATGAGTGCGAATACTATAGTTTATATTGATTTGTAACGTACTTCTCACAGTACAGAGCGTACGTAGTGCGGTAAAAATTGACAACTAAAAAATAACACATGATACTGCTAGGTCTAAAACTTTGCTTCCGCCGTTTTTTCTCGAAGTTAGAGGCTTTATTGTGAAAAACTTACAAAAAATGATTCACCGTTTCGGATAGCATACGAATCCCGTGGCGGAAGAACTACGCGTCTTTTGTGGGGATCCATGAATCGATTCAATTTTGCACTTGTTCATATGATCGGAAGTGCTGGTCAACCAGACTGTATGCCACTGATCGAAAAAGGTGGTAGTCAGAGCAACGTATGGAGAATACGGCGGGAGGGATAGGACTTCTCATTTCAACGTTTCCATGTATATGTGACGGGTTTGCGACATGGGGTCGAGCACTGACCTGCTGCAAAATTGCCTTTACGTATCTCTCGCTGTATTGCGGCCGTTTGTGTTTCAGTGCTGGGCTGTAAAGCATAAATTGCTTTCGATAATGATGTCCTGTGACTGTCGTCTGTTTCAGTAGCTACGAAAACTTTGTCTTCCACCGCTATGCCAGTCTTAGACACAAAATCACCGTTCTTAAGGCGTTGAAAACATTCTCTCACGTTCTTCCACTAATAGTTACCTCACCAAAAGTCGTACCGAGCATTTTAAGAGCCACAGCCGCAGACGTCTTCATGTTAAAACAGAAAATTAAAACTTCCCACAAATAGCGAGAAATGGGTACGTAAGTTGACGTATTTAATCGAGAATAACCTTAAGATTCAATCACAAATCGACTAATATTTTTATGGCATTATGTTTACAGATGTCGAAGCTTATTGTATTACGCCTATGACCAACCACCTGAACCCCACTTGCCGCTACTGCCGTCTATTGCAAAATGGCGAAAGCAAAGTTGTAGACCTAAGTTTCCGAAGGACACTGAGAGGTACAGAAGTCTACATTACAGGACAGTTTCTTTACAGTTCTCTTACAACGCAGGACACTTATTAAAGAATGTAATTTTTCTTTAATAACAAGACATTGTCAGTAAACACCAGAAGATTTGATCTACAGAAACACGTCATGTATCTGCCTTATAATGCGAAGTTTTGACGCTACACTTCCAGTCAAATCAGTGAATGTGGAACGTAAGACTCCGGTATGAAATGTAATAACTACTTTATCTAACGTACCTTATAAGCCACCCCACAGTTCGCTGAAGAGAAAATTGCACAGACGTCATAACGAAACGTCAAAAAGCAATAACTGTTTTGCAGCACGGAAGTAACAAATTCCACAATCGTTGCTACGTCTGAGCTACAAACGGCAAGAATCTTAAACATATTCGCCTTTAAAGCAAAAGCCGGCCGAAGTGATCGTGCGGTTAAAGGCGCTGCAGTCTGGAACCGCAAGACCGTTACGGTCGCAGGTTCGAATCCTGCCTCGGGCATGGATATTTGTGATGTCCTTAGGTTAGTTAGGTTTAACTAGTTCTAAGTTCTAGGGGACTAATGACCTCAGCAGTTGAGTCCCATAGTGCTCAGAGCCATTTTTTTTAAAGCAAAAGTAATTAAATTTACAAAAATATTCGTGTAAAGTCGAAGTCGAATGAAGTCTAAGAATGGGCGATTTTTTGGACCCACAATTTCTTTTGGTATGTGTCAAGGGAAGTCGCTATCATAAGACAAAAGAAATATATGCTTATTGTGCATGAAAATGTATTTACATCACCTCTTACTACGTCAGCCGCTCTGAGGACGGACTTTGAACGTCTTGGAGAAGCCTGGGAAACGACACTTCCTATCGGTTCATGGATTAATGAGGTGTCTCCATACCCGTACACGTCCATCCACTCGATGCAAATTGAAACGAGTCTAGTCCGACCAAGAAACAGGTTTCCAGTCAGCAGTCCAATGTCAGTGTGGACGGGCCCAGGCGACGCGTAAAGCTTTGTGCCATGTGGTCATCAAGGGTACTAGTGAGCCTTCGGTTCAGAAAGCCCATATAGGTATTTCGTTGAATGGTTGGCACGCTGACACTCGTAGATGACCCAGCATTGAAATCTGCAGCAATTTACGGTAGGGTTGCACTTCTGTCGCGTTGAACGATTCTCTTCATTCGTCGCTGGTCCCGCTCTTGTAAAATCTTTCCTAACCACAGCGATGTAGGAGATTTAATGTTTTACCGGATTCCTGACATTCAAGGTACAGTTGTGAAAGGGTCGTACAGGAAAATCCCCACTTCATCGCTACCTCGGAGATGCTGCGTCCCATAGCTCGTGTCCCGACTAAAACACCACGTTCAAACTCGCTTAAATCTTGATAACCTGCCACTGTAGCGGCAGTAACCGTTCTAACAACTGTGCCAGACACTTGACGCCTTATATAGGCGTTGACGACCGCAGCGCCGTATTCTGCCTGTTTACACATCACTGTATTTAAATATGGCTGCGTTTACCAGTCTTTGGCACTTCAGTGTAGTTTGTGCGTTGTGAGCGAGAGAATATGAAAACCTCGCGCCTGGTGTTGGAAGGACAGATAAAACATTGCGGGTTGGATAAATCAACATGGGTAGGGGCAGCAGGTATCTACACTACCGGCCATTAAAATTGCTACACCACGAAGCTGACGTGCTACAGACACGAAATTTAACCGACAGGAAGATGATGCTGTGATATGCAAATGATTAGCTTTTCAGAGCATTCACACAAGGTTGGCGCCAGTGGCAACACCTACAACGTGTTGACATGAGGTCGGATTGTAGCCTATCGCGATTGCGCTTTATCGTATCGTGACATTTCTGCTCGCGTTGGTCGAGATCCAATCACTGTTAGCAGAATATGGATTCGGTGGGTTCAGCAGGGTAATACGGAACGCCGTGTTGGATCCCAACGGCCTCGTATCACTAGCAGTCGAGATGACAGGCATCTTATCCGCATGGCTGTAACGGATCGTGCAGCCACGTCTCACTCCCTGAGTCAACAGATGGGGACGTCTGCAATACAACGACCATCTGCAAGAACAGTTCGACGTCGTTTGCAGCAGCATGGACTATAAACTCGGAGACCATGGCTGCGGTTACCCTTCACGCTGCATCAGACAGGAAAACCTTCGATGGTGTACTCAACGACGAACCTGGGTGCACGAATGGCAAACATCATTTTTTCGGATGAATCCGGGTTCTGTTTACAGCATCATGATGGTCCCATCCGTGTTTGACGTCATCGCGGTGGATCCACATAGGAAGCGTGTATTCGTCATCGCCAAACTGGCGTATGACCCGGCGTGATGGTATGGGGTGCCATTGGTTACACGTCTCGGTCACATCTTGCTCGCATTGACGGCACTTTGAACAGTGGATGTTACATTTCAGATGTTACGACCTGTGGTTCCTCCCTTCATTCGATCCCTGCGAAACCCTACATTTCAGCAGGATAATGCACGACCGCATGTTGCAGGTCCTGTACGGGCCTTTCTGGATTCAGAAAATGTTCTACTGCTGCCCTGGCCAGCACTTTCTCTAGATCTCTCACCAATTGAAAACTTCAGGTCAATGGTGGCCGAGCAACTGGCTCGTCACAATACGCCAGTCACTACTCTTGATGATGAACTGTGGTATCGTGTTGAAGCTGCATGGGCAGCTGTACCTGTACACGCCATCCCAGCTCTGTTTGACTCAATGCCCAGGCGTATCAAGGCCGTTATTACGGCCAGAGGTGGTTGTTCTGGGTACTGATTTCTCAGGATGTATGCACCCAAATTGCGTGAAAAAGCAATCACATGTCAGTTCTAGTATATTTCTCCAATGAATGCCCATTCGTCATCTGCATTTCTTCTAGGTGTTACAGTTTTAATGGCCAGTAGTGTAAATGCGTTTGTGTGAAGTTGCTCGGTGCTAAGTGTGGACCCGGTGGCCTGTGTTACAGGGAGGGCTGCCGCATGTCGCGGCAGCGGCTGCTGTGGCGTCTGCTGGGCGCCGCGCTGGCGCTCACGGTCGCCGGGCTCGCCGCGCCGCCGCTCTTCCGGCTGCTCGTCTCGCCGCACGGCACCGCCAACTCCGTCGCCGGCCGCCGCGTGTACAGGTCAGTCCTACACGCTACTCTGGTTGTACTGGGCCAACACTAACAGGCTGTATCGGGGATGGTGGGTATGGTGGGTATGGTGGGTATGGTGGGTATGGTGGGTATGGTGGGTATGGTGGGTATGGTGGGTGTGGTGGGTGTGGTGGGTATGGTGGGTGTGGTGGGTGTGGTGGGTGTGGTGGGTGTGGTGGGGTGGTGGGTGGGTGTGGTGGGTGTGGTGGGTGTGGTGGGTGTGGTGGGTGTGGTGGGTGTGGTGGGTGTGGTGGGTGTGGTGGGTGTGGTGGGTGTGGTGGGTGTGGTGGGTGTGGTGGGTGTGGTGGGTGTGGTGGGTGTGGTGGGTGTGGTGGGTGTGGTGGGTGTGGTGGGTGTGGTGGGTGTGGTGGGTGTGGTGGGTGTGGTGGGTGTGGTGGGTGTGGTGGGTGTGGTGGGTGTGGTGGGTGTGGTGGGTGTGGTGGGTGTGGTGGGTGTGGTGGGTGTGGTGGGTGTGGTGGGTGTGGTGGGTGTGGTGGGTGTGGTGGGTGTGGTGGGTGTGGTGGGTGTGGTGGGTGTGGTGGGTGTGGTGGGTGTGGTGGGTGTGGTGGGTGTGGTGGGTGTGGTGGGTGTGGTGGGTGTGGTGGGTGTGTGGTGGGTGTGGTGGGTGTGGTGGGTGTGGTGGGTGTGGTGGGTGTGGTGGGTGTGGTGGGTGTGGTGGGTGTGGTGGGTGTGGTGGGTGTGGTGGGTGTGGTGGGTGTGGTGGGTGTGGTGGGGCATTTATCGCCCAATTCCAGTGGAAAAAATGCAGAATTTGTTGTCGACATGGAATGTCCTCGCTTCAGTCACTATAGTTTCACAAAGTTCAGTTTGGTGGCCGCGCCATACGTAGCCTTCAAAATGGCCTTAGACACACGGCTGTAGCTCCTGCAATGTTCGAACGTGCGGACACTCTCATTCGATGCGA
Source organism: Schistocerca piceifrons (assembly GCF_021461385.2). NCBI lineage: Eukaryota > Metazoa > Arthropoda > Insecta > Orthoptera > Acrididae > Schistocerca > Schistocerca piceifrons. The sequence goes on along the minus strand of NC_060142.1, from coordinate 281,708,005 downwards.
TGGAACACCCCTCTGCACAACGGGACGTCTGTTGGTAGTCCTGCCACATTCGTCCACCACTTCGGGTACTCAAAGGTGTGTTCCCACTGCATTCCTCGCCGCCTAACAGAAGACCATAAAGAACGAAGGACCATTTGTGTGTTGTTGCTTGTGCGTTACGAGGCTGATAGTAGAAATTTTTGTCGATCATATGTACAGGAGATGAAACATGGGTTAATCATTTCGAATCGGAAACAAAAAAGATCAAATGTGTGTGAAATCTTATGGGCCTTAACTGCTAAGGTCATCAGTCCCTAAGCTTACACACTACTTAACCTAAATTATCCTAAGGGCAAACACACCCATGCCCGGGGGAGGACTCGAACCTCCGCCGGGACCAGCCGCACGATCCATGACTGCGGCGCCATGGACAGCTCGGCTAATCCCGTGCGGCTCTGAAGCAAAACGCAATCCATCCAGTGTCGCCACACCATCTCCCCCCGAAGAAAAAGTTCGAAGGCTCACCCTCAGCCGACAGTTATGTCCATCGTCTTATTGGACTGCTAAGGGGTTCCTCTGTTTGATGCAGCATGGCGTTGGCTAAGACGTCGACCAGTAGGGTGGTATCATCAGGGCATACAGCCCCCCCCCCCCACTAAAGTACCGTAAAATCGTCGCGTTGGACGGAGACGGTGGAAAAAGCAGGGTTTTGCAGCCAAAAGAGTGGGAAACAATCTAATGTATTCGAATCATGAATAAAACCAACCTGGTTTCAGAACAAGTATTTCATTACTTTCTGAACACCCCTCGTACTTAATAACTTAGCACTCGCTGCTTCGTTTACGACTTAGAACACACGTGCACATCTGACAATGAAACGGGTATACCACTGAAGATCGGATCTAGATACACGTCTAGAGACTTTCGGGAGAGAAGATACGAGCAAGGACGAAAACCGGTTGCAAAATTTAGATGTTAATAGAACAGAGGATTTGTTGGAACCTGAAATGACAAACATGAAATGACAAACATGAACACAACTAGTTTGGTAAGGAGTAATGACCATACTCGTAAGTTAAGAATTTGAAACTGTAGGTATTTGTGAGGAAATTAATCCTACCATTGTGATCAATATGCCATCTGGAGATATCAGTATCAATACGCTGTTAGAATTGCTAGTGAAATGAAACCAGGAACAAATAGAACTAAGTAAACAACGTGTTAGTCTTTAGAGAGGAAATTTTAGAGTAAAACAAACAACGCGAACTTAGAGAAAGGGAAGAAGAGGAACGACGTGAGCTTGCGGAAAAAGCTTTTCGGGAGATGTTAGAATTACAGAAACGAGGTTATCAAGACAAAGACTTTAAGAAAGAGGTATTAAAGAGTGTTAATGACCTAGAATCACATACTAAGAAAAGGGATGAATACTTACCTGCCGAGATAAATTAAGTGTAAAATCTTCTAATGAAATGAACGAAACATAGCAAACTTAAGTCTCCAAATTCGAGGGGAATGTGGAGGCAATAAATAAAGAACAGACTAAAATAGATGAACAGGTTGATAAAGTAACTAAACAAGTAAAAGATTTAAAAATCCCAGGGCAGGAGTTTATTGATGGCTATCTTAGTTAACAGATGACTGAGATACAAGATTATTTATCCGAATGGTCACACGCAAGTTCAGAATGCTATCGAGAACGCGACGCAACAGAATAACCCAAATGCACCGCGACGCGAGGAGGTAGACAGCGTGGAACAAATGAATGCAGAATTCAGTGTTATTAAGGACAAAGTTTTATCCGTGATGCCTATGCGGCAGGAATATTTGTTTTCCAAAAGGTGAGGGTAGTCCTAAACGACAAAACAAGTTTGAAAGAGATCCAGAACCATATTTTAGAAATAAATTGCCCGTTAGGAAGCTAAAGTGGCGAGACAGCGACCATAGTAACCGTAGAAGTAGCGATGAGTCGGATCTTGAAGATCGATATTTTGATCACAAAGGAATTGTTTCATCCTCTAAGGCTGAACACAGTATTTTCAAAGCTAGGCAATTTCAAATATATTCGGACTAAAAAAATTCTATGCAACCAATGGTGTTCATAAAAAGTTTCAGCAATATATTTCCCCTATCTAGGAAGGAACAAGGTAAGACAGTTTATACTGTCAAAGACCAGTGGAGAAGTTTCATTGTGGGCATCGAAAGCAGCTGAAAGTTACAGAACCTGCAGAGATTTATTAAAAAACATTCATCGCGAAAAATTGGTTGCTAAGCAGGCAAAATAGATTAAGGAATGAAATTTAGTCCAGAATTTTACAATCCTAAAAAGCGACTTTACGAAAATACTTTGAAAAGTACATCAATAAAACTCTGTACTGGGAAAATCCTATTAGTCACAGAGAGATTATTAGAATTCTCAAGGGGAAAGTACCTATTTGTTTACAGGAGAAATTAATAAACGTGCCGGGTGACGATGTTGACCAATTATTGTCTGTTATTTGTTCCCTGGACGTAATTCAGGAAGACGCTAAGAGCATGGGGAATCAATTTCACTGTCTGCGTCTGCTTGGTTAAACTATCTGTATCCTGTCAACACTATTCCCACGACTGCCCATTTTGCCCTGGGGCTGCTTTTATTAAAGCGACTTGTGACGTCATTCTCATGGCGTTAAAACCGATATACGACTTACGTCGTCTTATTAATTTGTTTCATATAGTTTTAAACAGTTAATATGGCCAATAACGTACATAATTCAGTAAATCCAAATTACACTGAGAGTCCCTCACAAACTGCTCGTTCTTCCGGTCGCCGAAATAAAAATCAAACCAAGTTTTCGTAATGTGTATCAAACGATTCGCTTTGATCAGATAACGAAACTGAAATTGTGTTCTGTGTAGCGAAAGTATTACAAAAATTATCGATGTGTATTTCCTTCAACTAACAGCAATTAAAACCTCATCTTATAGTTGAAACTAGTTACAAGAATTTTGCTTAGGCTGAAATTTCAGTTTCTTCAAAAGGCATTTCTTAAAATGTGTCCATTATTAAGACGTGCAGTGTTCTCATATCAGGTTTTGCTGGAGTATTTGATGGTAATTATGCACCCACAAAACTTATTTTCACTGCCAATAAAAGGTGGTTCCAACTCCAAATACATTTAGCAAAGCTGACTATAATTTCTGTAATAAATCTAACACGAAAACTTCCGCCACACGAAGAAATCTCATAAAGTAAATAAATGTTGAAACAAGAGCACGGAAGGGAAGAATACTTCCTTACAATTTTATGACGTGCCGAAAGCTTTCAGGTTTCATCAGAGCCAATTTTTAGGACTTACAATTTCAGGTCGTAGTTTACAAAGTAGCAATCAATTTGAAATAGCCACAGTGGTCGCATTCTATCTTTAATTTACGATAAGAGCGACTCATTCAGTAAAACTACGTATATCACAACGGAGCGACTCGGCTAGCTGGTAGATGCCAGTGACCTAAGTGTCTCGTCTTTGAGGAACAGAGTGACAGGAAGTATCGTCATCAGTGGAATGCGTAAGACGATAGAGGAACATTTGTTGAACTAGGAAGTGTCGACAATACTTTAACCACGGAAATATAACTAGCTAACAATTTAGATTCCTTTGGCTAAACGAAGTACTTTATCTTGAAAGATGGATTAGTGAAGGAAATGAAACCACCTGGTTGGCCCGTTTCTGTCACCTTTGTTCGGAGACCGATGGTAGTTCCGAAAGGCAAGAGGGAACACTTGTTGAAGACTGTCTTTCAGATCGCGTACGAAATCGTGAGGTAATGCCTCTGAGTCATACATTCCGGGAGTCAGAGTTGATGGGGTTGCAGATGTGATCTGTGGTCTCGTAGGTAAAGTTACATAACACTAGTTGTAGCAGCTACTGTGATTAGCATAAGTTATTCTGTTTTTGTGTCGTGTAGCAATATACATTCATGCTCATAAATTAAGGAAAATTGAAAAATGTAGTGCCACACGACGTGGCACTACACAAAACTGGCGCTAATAGCATAGCCACATAGGGAAAATACGACACAGATCTGTAACTTCTAACAGCCCTACCACAACAAAGGCCAGAATTTAATAAAGATTGTGGTGTTGCTCACGCTGCTAAATACTGTATTTTCGGGCAACAGCAGTCATATTATGTGGGCAGGTGTCATTAGAGCACAGTTATTAAAGTCATTTCAGGTAATAATCAAAAAAATAGGCACTCATCTTTTTGTTTTTCCCACGCTGGTCTCGTCGTAAAATCATGGCTCAATCGTTGAAAATCTAGGTGGTTATGATTCCAAGCTCGGATGCAAAGAGGCCTAGGTTTTATTCTGCTATATTCAAAAGTTTTGTAGATGCGCTTCACAAACCATTCTTGGAGATTAAACCTTTCAAAGTTAGCACAATAGTGATGTAAAAGAAATAATCAGCACTCCGAAATTAAGTTACACTTCCTTTTAATTGCTTTTATTGCAATTTCAATTGACACACAAACCATCACTTCACAGTACAAAACATACTTGAAAACATCTTCCTCAGTCACTGTTAAAGTTCACATTTTACAAGCGGACTAAAATATTCGTCTTTCCAACATGACGTCCACGACTTGACTTTCTCAAGGTCCGACACTCCAACTCAACACCTAACTAATAATCGCTTACGCGCCCAAAAATCAAAGTCAAAAGTACGTCAAAGATCATAGTGACAAAAGAAAGAATACACATAAGAATATCATTGCAATAATAAACATATCGATGTATCAAAAGTGAAATCAAATCTGAATGTTGTCTCAGAAATATGTTAGGTAGTTAACAGAAATACAGTAGAATATTACTGGTATCGAGAGGTTTAGGTGAGGTACCATAATAGTTACGTAATTCAAGTACCATTACAAACTCCACTGTACTGTTATGGTGATAAGCTGAGAAAACCGTCCCGAAACACATGGGCTACAAAACGCCACTGTTTCATGCGCATGTACCCCGACATCAGTATGGGATATGATCACTATGCACAATTACACAGGCCGCACAACGGGTTGCCATATTCTGGATCAGGTGGTCGAGCAGCTGCTGGGGTAAAGCCTCCCATTCTTGCACCAGTGCCTGTCGGACCTCCTGAAGTGTCGTATGGGTTTGAAGACGTGCAGCGATACGTCGACCAAAAGCATCCCAGATGTGCTCGACGGGGTTTAGGTCTGGAGAACAGGCAGGCCACTCCATTCGCAAGATATCTTCTGTTTCAAGGTACTCCTCCACGATGGCAGCTCGATGGGGCCGTGCGTTATCATCCACCAGGGGGAAGTTGTGGCCCACTGCACCCCTGAGAAGGCAGACATACTGGTGCAAAACGACGTCCCGATACCCCTGACCTGCTACAGTTCCCCGTCAGACATGCAGGGGTGTACGTGCACCAATCATAATTCCACCCCACACCATCAAACCACGACCTCCATACAGGTCCCTTTCAAGAACATTAAGAGGTCGGTATCTGGTTCATGGTTCACGCGAGATGAAAACCCGGTGAGAATCACTGTTCAGACTAAACCTGGACTCGTCCGTGAACATAACCTGGGACTACTGTTCCAATGACCATGTACCATGTACCATGTTCTTGACACCAGGCTTTTCCTGTGACCAGGGTCAGTGGAATGCACCTTGCAGGTCTCCAGGCGAGTAAACCATGTCTGTTTAGTCGTCTGTGGACTGTGTGTCTGGAGACAATTGTTCCAGTGGCTGCGTTAAGGTCCCGAGCAAGGCTACCTGCAGTACTCCGTGGCCGTCTGCGGGCACTGATAGTGAGATATCGGTCTTCTTGTGTCGTACACTGGGGGCGTCCCGTACTGTAGCGCCTGGACACGTTTCCTGTCTGCTTGAATCGTTGCCATAATCTTGATATCACACTTCGTGGCACACGGAGGGCCCGTGCTACGACCTGTTGTTTGACCAGCCTCCAGTCGCCCTAGTATTCTACTCCTCATAACGTCATCAATATGGGTTCTTTGAGCCATTTTCAACATAGTCACCATTAGCACGTCTGAAAACGTCTGCCCATTTACTCGTGCACCGTACTCTGACATGTACCAACACACCTCTGCATTTGCGGACTGCTCTCAGCGCTACAGTGCGACGACGGCACGTCAAACGCACCGCATGGTCATACCCCTAGGTGTTTTAACCCCGCAACCCGCCCACCAGAGCGTTGTTTCACCAATTATCAGCATATCCTTAATTTATGAGCATGAGTGTAGATGGCTGGATGTGACTCGTTTCTCTTATAAGTGCGGTACCGCAGTTGTTTAGTTTTGCTACATCCATATCGAGTAAGGACTGTACGTTGAAGTTTGCAGATCTTCGGGGAGCACGAACTACTCTGAAAAGGTAAATTGAAGGTAGTGTTGTCATCCTAACAAATACTAAAATAAAAACATTTATGCTCTTAGATTTTGCAGCGAAAAGCATTTGGAAGCTTCTTTTGTAGCAGCAGATATTTATAGAACCTGAAAGTAGTAGTCCAATGAAATTGCGGTTGGACTGCCGGATGTCTGTAACCTGATACTCCGATATTTCACCATAAAGCCTTCTGGCCATCTTCAGGTGTTTACTGATCAAAATACATAGTTCTCCTATTCAAGATTCCTCTGGAGCATGCGCTTCTGCGTGCACTGCTACGAGGGTCCTCCATGGAGACATACTGTAAAATCGCAGAACGACGCCGGCTTCGCAGAACAAGAAGTTTTTCTATCACAGGATCCCATGCCGTAGCCAACTGGAAGCCGCCAGCCCGATGCGTACAAAGAAATGTTGCCCAGTGACAACTAGTTACTACAAGCACGTGCCAGCAGGTTTTTAAATAGTGGAGCTCACTGTATTTTCCCCTGTGTAACCTGAAGATGGACGGAAGGCTCTGCGGTGAATCACGTATCAGGGTATCAAGTTTGATATCCGCCAGTTCACAAGAAATTTCATGGAAAAACCTATACCCTCCGAAAGTTTTAAATTTCTTTTAGTAATTATACTCAATGTTTTCGGTTCCAGTTAGTGGTTTTGAGTCAGTCATAAAATAACTTGAAACATAGTATAACTTCTTAAGACGAGGTAATAAGTGTAAATTTTTTGGAGCATACCTCTTCCAAATGATGGAAATGTCAATTTATAATTATTTTCAACGAAGTGGGGATTACTTCACGCTATAGAGAGACAGCAAGGATTGCGAATATACCTCCCTCGTGAGGTAGTTGGCTATTTCGCCTAGCCAGCTCGTGACCTCCTAAGTCTCAGATCCTAAGATCTGGATAGTTCACTCAGGACTTGCTTGTAAAGGTGATGGTCCTTCGAAAGGATGTCGATTAGTGTGACAATATGGAATAGTGCCAACCACAGTAGAATGCTACTTATTGCTGGGATTTAAGTTTCTAAAAATTTTATCCAGCAGGACCACACATCTTAAGTTTCGCTGTTTTCTTAAGCATCCAACACGTGAATGTGCGTACACACGTGCGAGGAGCATGGTCATGAGCAGCTCAGCAGTCACTCAGAGCCAGAGAAGAAAAAACATGCGGAAAGAAGCACGAGCATTCTCTGAGCCTCATTTCTCGCGAGTCGCTAGGCGTTTGAGCGTGCAACAGAGTTGTCGCCTCTGAGCCAAAGTGCCTCCTTCTGCTCATTGGAAAAACACAGCAGGTGTTTCACGAGCTGCTCGCAAAGAGCATCTTGTCTTTGCTGTCACGGGCAATGCAGCTTATAAAATGCTGACTAGATTCTCTCCATATCAGTTCATTTTTTTTTAGAGTTGTGTACCAGCAGCTCGCGAGCGTATTGCTCGTACTCGCAGCGCTACCATTCAGTAGTACAAATAGTGAGACTCAGACCGCCTTAATAACCGATACAGAGATAGCGTCTTAGACTAGTAATAAATACTTCCTGGGTTACGAGTTCTGTACCAGCCACTACTTAAATTCTGAATAAAAATCAGCAGCAATGGCGGTCGAACGTGATAAAGATACAGAGGTTGTTCGACAAACATGGAAGCACGACGAGAAATGGATCTTTCAGCACGAATGCAAATGCTAGCCAATGATACAGGTATCGCGCTGTTGTATTTGACGACGAACGACACTTGTGGAATGTCCGAAGTACGTTGTCGGAACGGTGCTCTGTGTAGCTGTGAGTGTTTTATGTTGCGCTAAGGGAATTTGAACGAAGCCAAATTGTTGGTGCTCATATGGTGGGTGCATCAGTTACTATTGTAGCCGAAAGTTTGGTGTTTCAAGAAGCATCATATCTTAGACTCGTACCGCATACAGGGAAAGCGGAAAATCATGATCTAAGTCACAACGCGGACGATATTGTTCGTTGAGTGATCGTGACAGTCATTCACGAAAACTGTAATGAAAAATAACTACAGCCGCAAGGTGACAGCATAACTGAACGTCGTATCCGCGGACCGTCAGAACCAAGAACACAAAGGGAGCTCCATAATCTGGGAAGCGCAAGGCGATTTGGAATTCCAAAAGTTTCATAACCACTTATCAGTGGTTCAAATTCCCGTAGCAGGAAAACGTGGCGCCGAAGTCATAAAGTCTGGACTGTCGAGCATTGGAAGAACGGTATTTGATCGAATGAACATTGTTTTACGTTGTTTTACGTTGTTTCTGGCAAACTTTACGTTCAAAGAGTGAAACATAGGGGGTTCCGTTAATTTGGGGATCCATATCGAGGTATTCTATGCTCCCAATGGTTACTCTGAAAGGTCGCATTTCTGCCAAGGATTGTGTGACTATGTTGGCTGATCATGTCCATCACTTGGTACCCTGTTCCTTCCCCAAAGGCAGTGCTGCGTTAAAAGACGGTAGGGCGCCTCTTCACACCGTTCCCATCTTCGAGAACTCGCTCAATGAGGACAAGGAGGAAATGTCGTATCTCTCCTGGCCACCACATTCACTAGACCTCAATATTGCTGAGAATGTGCTCTAATTTACAAAGACGCCTAGTCTGTATCCATTCCACCATCACTACCTGCATTTGCAACTCTTCTTGCATGAAGAATGGGGAAAGATTCCCAAGAAACCATACAAGAGATGTTTCTATTTGTTCCGAGATGACTAGAAGCTGTTTCGAATGCCAACTGTTCTTCTATACCGTGTTAGGTGAAGTAATATTATTTTATCCATTTTAGTTGGGGAACTCAGCCGCTGTTTCCGTGAATTACACTGTAGGGAATACTGCGATCAGCCACAAGTTTCCTTGAAATGATTTTATTTCGCCACTAAGAGTTTCGGGCCTGAGCCGATTGTCAGATGGTAACGTTGACTTCATTGCAAGTTTTACATTCGTGTTCTAAAATTTAATAAAGTTTCACACATTTATACCCACATCGAAAGTTTTGCATCGCCCCGGTTCCCAGAACTCCTGAAGATAGACGTTGACTGTGGATATTGTATCACAGATATAGTCCCTTTAACTGTTCAGAGATGTCATTAAACCCGCCCAAAGATGTAAACAAACTAGCATGAGCAGCGCCTATTAGACGGAGGGGGGTTCGACAGCCGATCAGTCCGTCATTCCACCAGGTGGTACACTGCTCGTGTTGTCTGTAGCTCAACCATGCCTAGACGATAAATACCGCGGTTCGATCGCGTGTGCATTGTTACTTTGTGCCAAGAAGGGCTCTCAACAAGGGAAGTGTCCAGGCGTCTAGGAGTGAACCCAAGCAATGTTGTTCAGACATAGAGATATGGAGACAGGAACCGTCGATGACATGCCTCGCTCAGGCCGCCCAAGGGCTACAACTGCAGTGGATGATCACTACCTGATTATGGCTCGGAGAAAACCTGACAGCAACGTCACCGCGTTGAATAATGCTTTTCGTGCAGCCACAGGACGTCGTGTTAAGACTCAAACTGTGCGCAATAGGCTGCATGATGCGCAACTTCGCTCCCAACGTCCATGGCGAGGTCCATCTTTGCAATCACGACACCATGGAATGCGGTACAGATGGGCCCAACAATATGCCGAATGGACCGCTCAGGATTGGCATCACGTTCTCTTCAGTGACGAGTGTTGCATATGCCTTCAACCAGACTCGTCAGAGACGTGTTTGGAGGCAGCTGGGCAAGGCTGTACGCCTTAGACACAACGTCCAACGAGAGCAGCAAGGTGATTACCTGCTGTTTTGGGGTGTAATTATGTCGTACCTACGTACGCCACTGATGGTCATGGCAGGTGCCGTAGTGGCCGTACGATACGTGAATGCCATCATCCAGCCGATAGTGCAACCATATCGGCAGCATCTCGGCGAGGCATTCTTCTTCATGAACGACAATTCGCGCTCCCATCGTGCACACCTTGTCAATCACATCCTTCAGGATAACGACATCGCTCACTAGTGTCCAGCATGGTATCCAGGCACGAACCGTATCGAACATGCCTGGGATGGATTGAAAAGGGCTGTTTATGGACGATGTGACCCAGCAACCACTGTGAGGGATCTACGCCGAATCGTCGTTGAGGAGTGGGACAATCTGGACCAACAGTGCCTTTGTGAACTTGTGGATAGTATTCCACGATGAATACAGGCATGTATCAATGCAAGAGGATGTGCTGTTGGGTATTATAGGTACCGGTATGTACTGCAGTCTGGACCACCATCTCTGAAGGTTTCGCTGTATGGTGGTACAACATGCAATGTGTGGTTTTCATGAGCACTAAAAAGGACGGTAATGTTTGATCTCTCTTACAATTTTCTGTATAGGTTCCGGAACTCTCGGAACCGAGGTGATGCAAAACTATTTCATGAGTGTGTGTGTGTATGTTCTGTACATCGTAGTTACTTCTCTAAAAGCCCTTGTTTACATATTATAGGACCGCGGTTGATTTTCCTTTACAATCCATGTTGATCATTGAAGTAAGAACCTCTGTCCTATGATAAGGAGGAATTTTCTGGAAGTAAAATGTACAGAGCATATAGAAGTGTAAAACTATGCAATCACAAACGTTGTTAAATTTTCGGACGCTAATGTAAAATCGTTTGTAAACTATTAGTTACCATTTTGTTACATTTTGGGACAAAAGTTTTAAACTGAAAATGAAGGAAGAGCTACCATCTGACTACGGCCTGAGGCCCGAAACTCGAAATGGTATAATAAAATCATTTCAAGAAAACTTAAGGCTGCTTGCAGTATATCCTACGGTGTAACATGTTTTCAGTGTTTCCATATTTTTTACACCACCTCTAGCTGCCGTGACGGCCGCAGTGTAACATCAGCTCCGTGAAAATACGATACTTGCGTGGTTGAAACTGATGCGATACAGCTGTCAGTGCAGTTAACAGTTTCTCTTGCAAGGAGAGCTACTCAGCTACGATCGACTAGAAGTAGGCGGTAGCGTGGACGTGTTGGGTAGATAAAACTGAAAGCATCTGCTCGACAAAGCCAGGTGGCTGGGGAAGGAGCCAATACATCTACATATACATGGTTACTCTGCAATTCACATTTAAGTGCTTGGAAGAGGGTTCATCGAACCACAATCATACTATCTCTCTACCATTCCACTCCCGAACAGCGCGCGGGAAAAAAGAACACCTAAACCTTTCTATTCAAGCTCTGATTTCTCTTATTTTATTTTGATGATCATTCTTACCTATGTAGGTTGGGCTCAACAAAATATTTTCGCATTCTGAAGAGAAAGTTGGCGACTGAAATTTCGTAAATAGATCTCGCCGCGACGAAAAACGTCTTTGCTTTAATGACTTCCATCCCAATTCGCGTATCATATCTGCCACCCTCTCTCCCCTACTACGTGGTAATACAAAACGAGCTGCCCTTTTTTGCACCCTTTCGATGTCGTCCGTCAATCCCACCTGGTAAGGATCCCACACCGCGCAGCAATATTGCATCTTCTAAGTGTCCTGCCAATGAAACGCAACCTTTGTCTCGCCTTCCCCACAATACTATTCATGTGGTCTTTCCAACTGAAGTTGTTCGTAATTTTAACACCCAGGTACTTAGATGAATTGACAGCCTTGAGAATTGTACTATTTATCAAGTAATCGAATTCCAACGGATTTCTTTTTGAACTCATGTGCATCACCTCACACTTTTCGTTATTTAGCGTCAACTGCCACCTGCCACACCATACAGCAATCTTTTCTAAATCGCTTTGCAACTGATACTGGTCTTCGGATGACCTTACTAAAAGGTAAATTACAGCACCATCTGCGAACAACCTAAGAGAACTACTCAGATTGTCACCCAGGTCATTTATATAGATCAGGAACAGCAGAGGTCCCAGGACGCTTCCCTGGGAACACCTGATATCACTTCAATTTTACGCTATGGCCGTGGTATGGCGCAGTGTGTGCGACAGCTGGACAGACGCGGCTGCGTCACCGCGCAGGCGTGGACTGCCGGCGGCCGGCCCTACTGACTGCTTCGCCGGTGGCGTGCGTTGCAGAGGGCTGAGTGACCTCGCGTAGCCGCTATTGCCAGCTTTTTCATGGCAGACAACTCGAAGGGGAGCAAGATCTAAAGAGTACGAGGACGAAATGTTTGGCGAAATTACTAAGTTCGTTGGCGAGGAGCTTTGTGTACCTAAGCCAGCTAAGGAAGAGGAAATAAGTCTCATTGTGGGCAGTTAAAGAAGCTATCGTATTCAGACTATATTAGTTTCAACGGTGAATTTTCGAGTATGACTTTTCTCGAGACTAGAAATTTCCTCTGTAGGAATCAGCATGGGTTACGAAAAAGACGATCGTGTGAAACGCAGCTCGCGCTATTCGTCTACGAAATTCAGAGGGCCATAGACACGGGTTCAAAGGTAGGTGCCGTGTTTCTTGACTTCCGCAAGGCGTTCGATACAGTTCCCCACAGTCGTTTAATGAATAAAGTAAGAGCATATGGACTATCAGACCAATTGTGTGATTGGATTGAAGAGTTCCTAGATTACAGAACGCAGCATGTCATTCTCAATGCAGAGGTGTCTTCCGAAGTAAGAGTAATTTCAGGTGTGCCGCAGGGCAGTGTCCTAGGTCCGTTGCTATTCACAACATATATAAATGACCTTGTGGATTACACCGGAAGTTCACTGAGGCTTTTTGCGGATGATGCTGTAGTATATCGAGAGGTTGTAACAATGGAAAATTGTACTGAAATGCAGGAGGATGTGCAGCGAATTGACGCATGGTGCAGGGAATGGCAATTGAATCTCAACGTAGAAAAGTGTACTGTACTGCGAATACATAGAAAGATCCTTTATCATATAGCTACAATATAGCGGGTCAGCAACTGGAAGCAGTTAATTCCATAAAGTATCTGGGAGTATGCATTAGGAGTGATCTAAAATGGAACGACCATATAAAATTAATCGTCGGTAAAGCAGATGCCAGACTGAGATTCATTGGAATAATCCTAAGGAAACGCAGTCCGAAAACAAAGGAAGTAGGTTACAGTACACCTGTTCGCGCTCTCCTTGAATACTGCTCACCGGTGTGGGATCCGCACCAGATAGGGTTGATAGAAGAGATAGAGAAGATCCAACGGAGAGCAGCGCGCTTCGTTACGGGATCATTTAGTAACCGCGAAAGCGTTACGGAGATGACAAACTCCGGTGGAAGACTCTGCAGGAGAGACGCTCAGTAGCTCGGTATGGGCTTTTGTTGAAGTTTCGAGAACATACCTTCACCGAGGAGTCAAGCAGTACATTGCTCCCTTCTACGTATATCTCGCGAAGAGACCATGAGGATAAAATCAGAGAGATTAGAGCCCACACAGAAGTATACCGACAATCCTTCTTTCCACGAACAATACGAGACTGGAATAAAAGGGAGAACCGATAGAGGTACTCAAGGTACCCTCCACCACACACCGTCAGGTGGCTTGCGGAGTATGGATGTAGATATAGATGTACAGTGATAGCCTGAAAGCTGACCTAAAAAGGGCGCACCTTCGTTTGCCACTGCAGTTGCTAGACAGGCCAGTACAGCAGAGGAACGAGCAAATGTGACAAACTAAACAAACACAGCATAGCAGTTAATGTTTCAATACTAGTTTTTTTTTTTCAATCTCGGACGAATGAGGATGCAAAAGTTGTACAGCAGAAATTAACTGCTATTTTCAGTCCTTCAGAGGAGAAAATATGCATAAAGCTGATGTATAAAATGAAAAATAGTTACTATGAAAACAGGTCCAGATGATGATACTGCAAAATTAGATACTAACAATAAACTGGAACAGATCCTCACTTGCGACCTACAGTCAGAATTTTCGAAGTCCTTTCTGACTTGGAGGCGCAGGAACTAAGAGATGGTGTATCAGCAAAACTTTGAAGGGCAACTAGAAAGGGATCGTTTTGACACAGTTTATTCCGAAAATTAAGACTGGACGGAAAGAAAGGAAAGTAGGTCATCACTTGGTGGAGGTAGGACATACCATGAGAAAAACCTTCCTAAAATGGCAAAAGGCATGGGTGGTCTTTGAAGCTACTCCTGTGAATTATAACCTAGTTGGAATCCCCCTGTAACGTGTGCCACGATTATAATTATGCAGCAACCAACTGCACTAGATACATCACTTGTGCCAACTGCGGGGAAGGCGGCCATAAGAATGTAGACTGTGGAATGAGCAAACAGTGCCCAAAGTGTAGATCGTGTACTAAGAATCGAAATGACTGCCCCGTATCAGATGTGCCTAGACAGGCTCATCCTGCCTATAGATTCTAGGTGAAAGAATGATGACAGAATACTAAGATAATTCACCGAATATATACAATAGGAGGTAGAAATAGCCGTCTAGGAGAAAGCGAGATGTCGAGAGAGAACGGAATCTGTCAGAAAATAAAAACAAACGTTACATTCGAGAGCCTGCTATTCATACAATCGAGCCCTCACAACTATTGGAATCTGGATAATTTACAAAATTTGGAGATCTGCGCTGCACACTGAAAGAGTCTAACAACTCTAAAACAAACGGAAGTACCAATATTCACTACAGTGAGATGACGAGCACTACTACTAAAGGCAAAAGTACCGCAAAGCAAATCCCATTCAGCCAGGTAATAGTAAAGGAACGGAACCATCCCACAAAGAGATGTTCGAAATGTCGAGATACAAGCGAATCTTAGGGTCGCGAATCAGCACAATCAAGAGTTCTTAACACAGACAATGAAACAGGATACACAGCGATACACAACTTCAACTGGGAGTAAAATAGGCAGAAATCCGTAACTACTGCACTAACGGTAAAAAAAATCGCAACACCAGGAAACGTGCGACACAAAGATGGTAGGCGTGTTTCTACACCTGAATGCTGCCCCTTCAAGTTTTGCGCCAGTTGCATAAGAGTCGCACTAGTAGCGCCACTACGAGGACGCAAATAAGGTGAGCTTTATACGAGGGGTGTTTGAAAAGTCAGTGCAAAAATAAAAACTAATTACGTGTTTGGGGTAAACCTTTTATATTTTTCTACATAGTCTCCTTTTTGACCTACACACTGTTCTAATTTGTTGATCCCTTCCGAATAATAGGAATTGTCAAAGTATGCAAAATAGCTATTAGTTGCAGCAATCCTCGTTTGAATAAAATCTTCGTCCCGACAGCCATTTCTTAAAATTGGGGAAGAAGCCAAGTCTGGAGAATAGGAGGGATGTGAAGAGAGTTGGAATCCTATTTCCATTAATTTTGCGACCACAACTGCTGAGGTGTGTGCTGGTACATTGTCGTGATGGAAAAGGACTTTTTTGCGGTCCATTCGCCAGCGTTTCTTTTGCAGTTCGGTTTTCAAACGGTCCAATAACGGTGAATAATATGCACCTGTAATAGTTTTACACTTTTCCAGATGGTCGATGATTATCCCTTGCAAATCCTAAAAGACAGTCGCCATAACCTTTCCGGCCAAAGGAACAGTCTTCCGCATTTTTGGTGCAGATTCTCCCTTGGTAACCCATTGTTTAGATTGGTGTTTGTCTCAGGAGTATTGAAATGTATCCATGTTTCATACAGTGACGAAACGATGCTTAAAGTCCTGAGGATTCTTCCTGAACAGCTGCAAACCATCCTTGCAACACTTCACACGATTCCGTTTTTGGTCAAGCGTGAGCAATCACGGAACTCATCTTGCGGATAGCTTTCTCATGTCCAAATGTTCATGCAAAATACAGGGTGATTCAAAAAGAATACCACAACTTTAGGAATTTAAAACTCTGCAACGACAAAAGGCAGAGCTAAGCACTATCTGTCGGCGAATTAAGGGAGCTATAAAGTTTCATTTAGTTGTACATTTGTTCGCTTGAGGCGCTGTTGACCAGGCGTCAGCGTCAGTTGATGCTAAGATGGCGACCGCTCAACAGAAAGCTTTTGTGTTATTGAGTACGGCAGAAGTGAATCGACGACAGTTGTTCAGCGTGCATTTCGAACGAAGTATGGTGTTAATCCTCCTGATAGATGGTGTATTAAACGTTAGTATAAACAGTTTACAGAGAATGGGTGTTTGTGCAAAGGGAAAAGTTCTGGACGGCCGAGAACGAGTGATTAAAATGTAGCACGAAGCCCTGATCTTACCCCCTGCGATTTTTTCTTATGGGGGTATGTTAAGGATATGGTGTTTCGGCCACCTCTCCCAGCCACCATTGATGATTTGAAACGAGAAATAACAGCAGCTATCCAAACTGTTACGCCTGATATGCTACAGAGAGTGTAAAACGAGTTGGAGTATCGGGTTGATATTGCTCGTGTGTCTGGAGGGGGCCATATTGAACATCTCTGAACTTGTTTTTGAGTGAAAAAACCTTTTTAAATACTCTTTGTAATGATGTATAACAGAAGGTTATATCATGTTTCTTTCATTAAATACACATTTTTATAGTTGTGGTATTCTTTTTGAATCACCCTGTATTACGTGCCCATTCATTCGAGATGCCCACAGCACTAGCAATCTCACACACCTTAAATCCTCTGTCATCCATCACCATATCATGGATTTTATCAATGATTTTTGGAGTCGTAACCTCCACAGGGCGTCCAGAACGTTCAGCGTCACTTGTGCCCATATGGCCACTCCGAAAATTTTGAAACCACTTATAAATTGTTCTAATCGAAGGTGCAGAGCC
Source organism: Schistocerca piceifrons (assembly GCF_021461385.2). NCBI lineage: Eukaryota > Metazoa > Arthropoda > Insecta > Orthoptera > Acrididae > Schistocerca > Schistocerca piceifrons. The sequence goes on along the minus strand of NC_060142.1, from coordinate 281,690,914 downwards.
ACCGTAATGTTTATCAAGCTTATTTTTAGTCTCCTGAGGCGTTTTGCCTTTCATAAAGTAATGTTTAATCACGACACGAAATTTTTTCGTCCATTTTTTGACAATCACTCGACTTGCTTGAATCACACGAATGCCAAACAAAGACATAGACCAATATGGCTGAAACTTGGTGTGCGTTCTTTCCAAAGATGCTACTAACTAAACATGACCTCGATGGGCGCCGGTGGTGCCATCTCTCGGACTTTGCATGGACTTTTCAAACGCCCCTCGTATACACGCTGTTCTTCGAGATTGGACGTGGTGACTTGGTGTTAGTCAAGAATGCCGTTAAGGTAAGAAACACGGTATTATCAACACCTCACTGAGTTTTAACGATGTGGCGTAATACGGCTACAAGAAGCTGGATGTTCCTCCTACGATACCGCAGAAAGACTTGGCAGGAATGTAGTCATTATACGTGATTGTTGGCAGCGGTCACGAGAATGTAAGGTCGCAAGACGGCCGGGCTGCAGACGGCCATGTTGTACTACCAAAAGGAGAAACCACCATGTTCGGCGTGTGGCTCTGGGGCATTGTGCTGCAACTACAGCAGTAATTTGAGCAACACTTCGTAGCACACTGAGACAACGAAGTGTTACAAATAGTCATTTTGATTTGCAGCTCCTTGTGTTGGCCGTGTTTGCAGTTAAAATTGTTGGTGAGTTCCGCCAGTTATGCAAAACACCGTTACTTCACAGTACCCAAACATGTTTTGGCACCACTGTGCCATCAGTGGGTTTTCGATTTTATTTATTCTGTAATGTGAAAATTTTTTGTAGTGATTGTAAAATTATGTGCATCTTTAGTTCAGACAATAGATCGTTCCTTTTTGTAAATACCTTTACATTTGGTGTGCATGAATTTTCTGGATCACCTGTGTGTTAATTATTACAGGTAGCTTGTCATCTGCAACCAAATAATTTTAACGAGGTTTCCAGAATGAGATTTTCACTCTGCAGCGGCGTGTGCGCTGATATGAAACTTCCTGGCAGATTAAAACTGTGTGCCCGACCGATACTCTAACTCGGGACCTTTGCCTTTCGCGGGCAAGTGCTCTACCATCTGAGCTACCCCGGTACTCACAGCTTTACTTCTGCCAGTATCTCGTCTCCTACCTTCCAAACTTTACAGAAGCTCTCCTGGCAGAAGTAAAGCTGTGAGTACCGGGCGTGAGTCTTGCTTCGGTAGCTCAGATGGTAGAGCACTTGCCCGCGAAAGGCAAAGGTCCCGAGTTCGAGTATCGGTCGGGCACACAGTTTTAATCTGCCAGGAAGTTTCAATTTTAACGAGTTTTTTTTTTCTTAGAGTTAACATATCTTCTAGAATGTAATTTATTTTGTCGCGATGTTTTAGCGCCAATATTCGTTTTCACTTGCGTTTCCGTGTGGCAAACACATCCATTCTCCGAATCATGGTGAGGTGTTGTGATGTACACGTAACTATAACAAGTATTTTCCGTAAATAACGTAGTAAAACACTTCTTCACCAAAACACACTGTCAAAGTAGTAGGACTGACGAATGTAGGTACTTGGGCGATAACTGCTAGAAATCATCCGCAACATAAGAAATCCCCCCACGGAACTAGACTCCTTCGGTTTTATTTTGGACACTCGGTTTCTTCTGTTCTGGAATTTTCTGCAACTTTTCATTCTTAAATGTATGGGCCCCACTGTTGGGTTTGACTCGGTATTCTTCTTACAAACTGTACGAAAGTGCTAATCGTTCAGGGTAGGTCGCCCATGGCGTGTATTCCACCTTTTTTGCCTTTCCGCCCTTACACTCTTCCTGCCTGGCGAACACAGCATGAAAGCCATTCCGTTGGGTGGGGTTCAAATAACTGCACGGTGGTAACACCTTGACCAAGCATGGATCGCATTGTTGGTGCATGAGCTGTAAACTCCCCAGATCTGTCAAAATGTATGTGCACATCGTGGCTGGGGCACGGGGACTGCAGGCAGACGGTTTGCTGGCCACGTAGCCATTGATGTAGCCTGATAGTGCCTGTGGGAAGAGCCCCCATCGAGAGTGGGTGGTACCGCGGCGGGTGACTCACAAATGAAGATAATCAAACCTTCTTCAGCTTGTGGCCCCCATGGTCCCACCATTCGCTTCCTCAGGGTAGACTTCTTACAACACAGATATGATTCCACAATGTTCACTTCCATGGCTACGCGGTGGGAGAAACTTAGGGACTAGAGACAAGGAAAGAAATACTCTCGACAGTATTTAGTTGGTTTTCTCTAGTACCGACGGAGATTCTTTTATGGCCACAAATCCATTTTTCTTTAACATTTTGAGGACAGATTTGGGAAGTAAGAGATATTTCAGAGATAAAAATTTGTTCAGCTCTGGTTAAAACGGCATGCCCTACTCAGTCACAGGCGCTGCTCGCCTGTAACAAGGTGGGTGACACTCCTGTAACTATCGCCACCAATAAGTCTGAGTATGGTACATGGTATAATCTTCCACCACGATCTCCTTTTACAGATAGATGAGTTAAGAGCCAATTTGGAGCGACAGGGTGTGCATTTTGTTTGTCGTGTCCAGCGTGGACCAAGGGACAATACGGTTGATAATAGGACCTTCATTTTCGCCTTCGAAGGAGACTCGTTATCTGAAAAGGTCAACTTGATAATGTATTGATGGGATGTGAGGACATGTTCCTGGTCCCCTGCGGTACTATAAAGCACTAAATTTATGAGATTTGAAGATATGTCTTCACATTGCAACGCCAGATTCGTCCGTAGGGATTGTGGACGTTAGTTGCTCACGAATGTTCCTTTTGTGCCCCTCGCTTCGTCTGTCAGCTGCAGGAAGCACCATTCCGCCTGTTCACCGGACTTGCATAGTCTTCCAACAAAAAAGAAAATCCAAGAATAAAAAACTCTTGACCAACTCATGTATCAATAGGCAAAGAAGAAATATGATCGCCTGAATCCTGCATGTTTGAAGATGGCGCTTACTACGACTAATATGCAGTCACCTTCTCTGGCGACTGCACCCTCGCTCTCCGTATTTTCTGTCGGTGCTCTCGGAGCCGGTCGGTTATACCCGCTCCCCTGGTGATTGACATCTTACTTCTACTGCTTCTCCCACACCCTCATTGGTAGCGTACTCTCTCCAACCCTCAGTACGAGAAGAAGCAACGCCCTCTTTCACCATCTCTTACCAAAAAGGGATCCCTTGGCACGCACCTTCCCCAAGAATCTGCTGATCCACAATCGGACGCCAGCCAGTGGCTGAAGGAACCACCTGTAGCAGGTCGTAGGACTTAGCATTCCTCTGTTGTCCCAGAATCTGAAGCAGGCAAGCCGTCGCAGACATCGAAATAGGACGAAGGCGACGTGGCTGGATTGGACCCTCTCCTCACCCCCCCCCCCCCCTCTCCCCAGACCACACCTTGTTTCGGTACAGATATGTATTTTGAAGTCTTAGCGTCACAACTGCCACCCCCCACCCCCCTTGCCCCGCAGGATAGTGATAGCACAATCCTCCAGTGGAGCTGCAGAGGTTTTCTCTGCTACCTGGCTGAGCTACGTCGTCTTCTGTGGGTCTCCCCTATTCTTTTTACATCGCCCTCCACGAAACGTGATTCAATGACAGCTCTTTGCGTGGAACGCGTTTTCTTTGCAGACGCAGTTTTCAAGACTGGTTATAGCACTTCCGTCTGCCGGGAGCTATTGAAAATGCGTGAGATGACGCAGGGAATACGGATGTCGCAAAAAAGACAGTTCCCATGTGGAAACTTCTATTCGCCTGTTGGTCGAACTTCCTTGTGAGACACAATACCGTGAGATGCGAACTGCTAAAGCTTAAGAGACTAATACAGCGTAAAAAATTTTTTAGCCCAGACTAGATAGATATTTGTGTGTTCGTCGCGCAGAAGTGGGTCAATTTGTTTTTCCCGGCAGTTCATTGCACCAGCAAAGGCGCCAGCGTGTAATGGTTACGAATTAGCTGCATGTAAAATTAAACATTATTGTAGCGTGGAAATGCGTTTAGCTAGGACATAGTCGCATCTGTAACGCCTTGCGGAGCACTTATAGGGCGAAACATGAGGCAACAAAAATGTTCGGCGGAATATAAGTGAAAATCGCTATCAAATTCAAAATCACAAAATAATGGATGAATCGTAAATATGGTCGGAATTATTTTTGAATCAAAATTGTCTCAATGTAGACAAGTGTAATGTGCTGTGAATACACAGAAAAGATCCTGTATCATTTAGGTACAATATAGCAGGTCAGCAACTGGAAGCAGTTAATTCCATAAATTATCTGGGAGTATGCATTAGGAGTGATTTAAAATGGAATGATCATGTAAAGTTGATCGTCGGTAAAGCGGATGCCAGACTGAGATTCATTGGAAGAATCCTAAGGAAATGCAATCCGAAAACAAAGGAATTAGGTTACAGTACGCTTGTTCGCCCACTGCTTGAATATTGCTCAGCAGTGTGGGTACCGTACGAGATAGGGTTGATAGAAGAGATAGAGAAGATCCAACGGAGAGCAGCGCGCTTCGTTACAGGATCATTTAGTAACCGCGAAAGCGTTACGGAGATGATAAACTCCAGTGGAAGATTCTGCAGGAGAGGCTCAGTAGCTCGGTACGGGCTTTTGTTGAAGTTTCGAGAACATACCTTCACCGAGGAGTCAAGCAGTACATTGCTCCCTCCTACGTATATCTCGCGAAGAGACCATGAGGATAAAATCAGAGATTAGAGCCCACACAGAGGCATACCGACAATCTTTCTTTCCACGAATAATAAGAGACTGGAATAGAAGGGAGAACCGATAGAGGTACTCAAGGTACCCTCCGCCACACAGTCAGGTGGCTTGCGAAGTATGGATGTAGATGTAGAAAGTTCGTGCAAGCAGATTGCGGTTTTCGCTGAAACAACTGGTTTTCGTTTATACCGGGTTTTTCTCTCCATTTTAACCTGATTGTTCCAAACTCTCAAAATTATAGTTTTCTGTAGTAACCGATTCTTAGCTTTTATTCTATTTCCAGTAATAAACGTAAAATCGAACAACGATTAAAGCATTCTATATACCTATAGACTTTTGCATTATACTTTTCAAGATGCCTCGAATCAAAATACCAAATAAAATAGATAAATGAAAGATAACTTAGACTGTGTACTTTGCTGCTTTTCTTCGAAACTACCAAGGGGCTGAATACTATAAAAATGGCCAGCTATTTGGTCATTACGAATAGTCAGCTGTAAAGAACTTTTATTTAGGTTGTCCGTGTTTTGTCCTTAGCGTAATTTAGAGTAGTGTGTAAGCCTAGGGACCGATGGCCTCAGCAGTTTGGTTCCATAGGAACTTACACAAATTTCAAAGAGTTAATTCCTATTTCTATTATAAACATGAATTGCTGTTGCCTTAAATTTTCTCTTTCGATTTTTACTAGAAATAGCATACAAATAAGCTCTTCTCAAACTTGTAGCGTTCTTTTTCTTTCTTTATTTATAATAAAAACCTGTTTTATAATAAAAACCTGTTTTGTAATAAAATAGTTATTTGCTTTATATAGAAGTTGTAATAGAATTGATTTTGTAGTGGCCAAGCTAAAAACGATCATTTAAAGAAAATGAACAGTTTAGGTAGTAACCAGAATTTAACAATTACCAGAAAGAATTACTTGGTAAGAGTTAAAATTTCAGTAATCAATTAATCCGTTATATATATATTAGTCCATTCTGTTCATAAATACTCGTTCTGCGTTGATCTGTAAGCAAACTCCCTTCATCAGAAACAATATAATTCAAACACGATACCAGTCCTTCAGAAGCCACAGAGCCCTCTACCAACAATAAATAACTTTCGGCTAAAATTGACGAGCCTGGCAAGCCCCTCCTACTCTGATCCCAAAAAGCCAAAGCATCACTGCATCTGGGTAGTAAAAGAACAGGTACATCATTGTCTCAGCAGTGCTGGACTGGTTCTTATGTAGCGAGTCACTTGCTCTTTTCTCACTGTCGGTGTCGCTATGAAAGTATCTGCGGTTGCTTTAACGATTTTCTACACGATCCAGCCACATTGTGACCACCGTTTATGTTAAACGTCAAAGTGCAATAACTACTCACAGACAGCAGATGGTAGCACTAGCAGTGGAAGGGGGGAGGGGGAGGGAAAGGAACGGATTATATACATCAGGCGTAGCTGGCGTACGCGAAACAGCGGTGCCCAAAACTCACGGCAAACACACACGGGTTTACAAACTGCGAACACATCTATGGTAGGAGAAGAACTGCGTGTTGTGCCTAGACACTCGGACACTTAGATTGCCACTACAAAAGAGCGAGCGACGACACGGAACCAGTGTAGTTGTCCTACTGCGGAAATGGTGCGATTTATCTGGCGTTTAAAGGGGCTTGATCATTGGTTTCCTAGTCAAGGGTGGAAGCATTTCAGAAACGACTAAGTTTGTAAACTGTTCGTGTGCCGCGCTGGTTGAAGTATACTGTGCATGGGAAAATGGCGCTTTCCAAACCGGGCCCCGAGAAAACTGGTGCACCATGGGTCGTAGATGACAAGGGTCAATGACTGCTTCGCAGATGTGTACGGGAGAACAGACGTGCAATTGTTGAGCAACTCACAGTGCAGATGAACAAAGGGACTACCAACAGTGTCTCCTCAACGACCGTTCAGCGAACGTTGCTGCATATGGGCCTTCGCAGCAGGCGCTTAGTTCCTGTACCCATGCTAACTGTTGTTTCTTTTGGCGAGGAAGGATGGAATCTCCACGCAAGTATTGCAACTGGACGTCCACCGAGTGGCGACAGGTGGCCTTTACAGATGAATAATGACCGTTGACATGCACGGCGTGAAACGTCTGTAAGCAAACAAGTGTCCAGGGCGGAGGAGGGAGCGTTACGGTCTGGGGAATGCTTTCCTTGAATTCCCAGGTGATTTCGTCATTCTGGAAGGCACAGAAAACGGTTCAGCACAAGCATGCATCTATCGTTAGGGACCATCTCTACCCCTACAAATAGTTCGTTTTTACTCATCAGGGTAGCACCTACCACCAAGACAATTCATTGTGTTACACAGATCGCATTGTACATGTGTAATTCGAACAGCACTAGAACGAGTTAACGTTCCCAGGATTTACACAGTATCGAGAATCTCTGGGACAACTTCAATAGAGCTCTTCACACCATTAATCCTCATCTGGAAAATTTCTCAGCTGGCCACGGCTCTCGAGTCGGCATAGCCCCACATTCCCGTCTATACCTTCCAGAAAACCATTGATTCCCTCCCTTAAAGCCCCGCAGCCGTTCATAGGCTATTCACAGTTGGTCACATTAATGTAACTGAACAGCGTTTAATAATCCAATGTTTCAAAGGAATGGAAATCTTCGGAATAATTACTCTATTTTAAACAAGTTTTACATAAAACCAAAAGTCTTAGCACTCCTGCTATGATAAAACTGATATATTGGTTTTTTCACCCGGCTGTTAGTAGAAATAAAAGAATTGTTACAACATACACAAAACAAATACCGAAAAAAGCTTATGAAAAACTAAAATATCGGTATCGGATTTTTAACCTTTCGGTTTTTTCCTCATTGTTTGAAGCACAACACTGTGCTTCAAAAAACAGAACCGGAAAATGGAAGTTAGACTAGTGCTCTGAGGGTTCAGTAGAAACTTTACGGTGGTGGTGGTGGTGGTGGTGGTGGTGGTGCTGCTGCTGCTATTGGTATTGGTATTTGTTTTTGGCTCAGTGGCTTCGTGTAAGTCATTATATTGGACGCCACTTCGGTGACATGTGTGACAATAGCCTACTCCAGTTACCTAACAGAGGAAAAGCGACCTCTACGGTTTAACGTGGAAGCTAATCCATGTGTTGTTTCTGGCGACTTCTCACATCCTTGTCAGGTGAAGGCTAGGTTAAAACTAAGTCCGAAAAACCACTAGTACGAAAGAGGTTTGATCGCGCGACCTCTGGGTTTCCAACTCGCTCTTCACCGGTAGACACCCGGGCCTGACATGTATGTAAATAGGTCATCTGTAGGTATGAGTGGCTTTGACAGTTGCGAAGTACGCGCGACATTTAAGGCCATATGTTTTGATTGCATTGATTTACCTTAAATTATTTACACCGAAGAGGTATCGTAGACTTTAGTATTTTACATAATTTTCAACCTTTTATCGCTAGCCGTTCTGAGGAAAAGTGGTCTAGACAGACACAGGGACGTCAAACTGATCGTGTAAGGCAGGGGTGTCAGGCCATTTAACTTGCCTAAGACACACTTCAAGAAAAATATATTTTGATCGCACATAATGTACTTTATAGTAACAATAACTGCTGGACAAAGAGGAATGGACAAATGATACACCACCATGGTGTGGCGAGAGACTAAAAAAATTCAATTCGTCGTCGTCGTCGTCGTCGTCAGTCCTGATACTGGTTTGATGCAGCTCGCCATCTACTCCATCCTGTACGAGCTTCATCTCCCAGTACCTACTACAACCTGCATCCTTCTGAATCTGCTTAGTGTATTCATCTCTTGGTCTGCCTCTACGGTTTTTACCCTCCACGCTACCCTCCAATACTAAATTGGTGATCCCTTGATACCTCAGAACATGTCCCTTCTTCTAGTCAAGTTGTGCCACAAACTCTTCTCCCCAATTCTATTCAATACCTCCTCATTACTTATGTGATCTACCCATCTACTCTTCAGCATTGTTCTGTAGCACCACATTTCGAAACCTTCTATTCTCGTCCAAACATAGTTACCGTCTATGTTTCACTTCCATACATGGCTACACTCCATGTAAATACTTCGAGAAACGACTTCCTGACACTTAAGTCTATTCTCGATGTTAACAAACTTCTCTTCTATAGAAACGCCTTTCTTCCAATTACCAGTCTACATTTTATATCCTCTCTACTTCGACCATCATGAGTTATTTTGCTCCCCAAATAGCAAAACTCCTTTACTACTTTAGGTGTCTCATTTCCTAATCTAATTCCCTCAGCATCACCCGACTTAATTCGACTACATACCATTATCCTCGTTTTGCTTTTGTTGTTCATCTTATATCCTCCTTTCAAGACACTGTCTCTGACAGAATTACAATGTCATCGGCGAACCTCAAAGTTTTTATTTCTTCTCCATGGATTTTAATACCTACTCCGAATTTTTCTTTTGTTTCCTTAACTTCATACAAAAGGAATTTCATAGGTTTTTTTTTACGGACCGCTTTGATGTTTGTTGGCGGCATGCGGCCCGCGGGTTTGGACACTCGTGCTGTGAGGGTTCCGTTTTTACCAGGTGAGGAACGGAACCCTGAAAGCGTCACGTTGCGTGACGGTGTTTCCGGTTGCAGCAGTGACCCGGGCCCGTGGACGTGGCGCTGCGAGTCCGGGCGGTGCGTGCGCGCGCTGTGGCAGGGCGGCTCGCAGGTGTCCCTGGACACGTGCCAGTGGACTTGCGCCGCCTGGGAGACGCCGCTGTGGCCGCGGCCCACGGGCGCGCTGCGGCTCGCCAACTCGAGCGCCGCGCTGCCCGCCGACCTGGACGTGCGCCTGCGGCTGTCCAACCCGCAGCACGAAGACACGCGGGACCTGCTGGCGGCCGCCACCGAGCGCCTGGCGCGTCACCTGCAGCTGGTCAGGCCCGCCTGGGCCGACAGAGTGGCGTGCGACGCCGCACGCGGCGCTACCGTCGCACGGCTCACCGTCCTAGTCAGGCTGGACGCGGACGGCAGCCGCCCCACGGGCCACCTCACGCTGGACACCGACGAGGGCTACCGCCTCCAGGTGAGCGAAGCACACTAATTCTGAGAGCTGGCTCGCGCCTTTTTAGAGAGCTACCAATTAGAAGTATGTATCAAAAGAAAGCAGGTGTTGACAGATGTGAAAATTACCCAACTATCAGTTTAATAAGTCACAGCTGCAAAATACTAGCGCGAATTCTTTACACACGAATGAAAAAACTGGTAGAAGCCGACCTCGGGGAACATCAGTTTGGATTCCGTAGAAATGTTGGAACACGTGAGGCAATACTGACCCTACGATTTATACAAAATTAAGGCTTTCTTGGCCACTTGTTGACAAACTGCCTATTGGCTTCTGTCTCAGGTTCTTCGGCCGACGTTCATCTAATGATTTTTCTGACGTTTCGCCCGCACAAGTGGCTGGCGAAACGCCTACGATTTATCTTAGAGAATATATTAAGGAAAGGCAAGCCTACGTTTCTAGCATTTGTAGACTTAGAGAAAGCTTTTGCCAATGTTGACTGGAATACTCTTTCAAATTCTGAAGGTGGCAGGGGTAAAATACAGGGAGCGAAAAGCTATTTACAATTTGTACAGAAACCAGATGGCAGTTATGAGTCGAGGGGTATCAAAGGGAAGCAGTGGTTGGGAAGGGAGAGACAGGGTTGTAGCCTCTCCCTGATATTCAATCTGTATATTGAGCAAGCAGTAAAGGAAACAAAAGAAAAATTCGGAGTAGGAATTAAAGTCAATGGAGAAGAAATAAAAACTTTGAGGTTTGCTGATGACATTGTTATTTTGTCAGAGGCAGCAAAGGACCTGGAAGAGCAGTTGAACGGAATGGACAGTGTCTTGAAAAGAGCATATAAGATGTTCATCAACGAAAGCAAAACGAGGATAATGGTGTGTAGTCGAATTAAGGCGGGTGATACAGAGGGAATTAGATTAGGAAATGAGACACTTAAAGTAGTAAAGGAGTTCTGCTATTTGGGGAGCAAAACTGATGATGGACGAAGTAGAGAAGATATAAAATGTAGACTGGCAATGGCAAGGAAAACGTTTCTGAAGAAAAATTTAACATCAAGTATAGATTTAAATGTCAGGAAGTCGTTTCTGAAAGTATTTGTATGGAGTGTAGCCGTGTATGGAAGTGAAACGTGGACGATAAATAGTTTGGACAAGAAGAGAATAGAAGCTTTAGAAATGTGGTGCTACAGAAGAATGTTGAAGATTAGATGGGTATATCACATAACTAATGAGGTGTTGAATAGAACTGGGGAGAAAAGTTTGTGGCACAACTTGACTAAAAGGGATCGGTTGGTGGGACATGTTCTGAGGAAGCAATTTGGTATTGGAGGGCAGTGTGGAGGGTAAAAATCGTAGAGGGAGACAGAGATGAATACACTAAGCACATTCAGTTGGATGTAGGTTGCACTACATACTGGGAGATGAAGCAGCTTGCACAGGATAGAGTAGCATGGAGAGCTGCAGCAAACCAGTCTCAGGAGTGAAGACGACAACAACAACATGCTAGTAGAATAATTCAGCACATCACGATCGCTTTACATTGAGCTGACAAGTCGTAGGAGAACTCCAAATATCATGTTGGACCTACAGGGTGGCGCACGAAATGTTACCATTTTGTTTTTGAATATAAAATTTGTCAATAGAATCTGAAAGGAACATATACTTAGAGGTGGCATGAGTCCCCTCTCATATTTCAATCTTACTCAGAGTAGTTCGATTTTCCTCTCTAATTGCATGCGGTGAAAAGTTGCTATTCCTTCACGCGCGAACTTCCCACGCGTCTCTCGTCACCCGGGTGGTCCAGTGACAAGCAGGTTCTGGTGCACTTGAATGGGTTAAGCCGATGGGTGTGAGGGAGTAGAGTGGATGCTTTCCAGACGCCGACATTGTCATAAGAGCGGGAGCGACACGCCCACAGTGGCTTGATGGAGCGGCTGGGCTAGAGATTCCGTTACTTTGCAGAAACTTAGTGAAAACACTTTCTGGCGGGCTACCAGCGAGGCGTGGTAATGACTTGTGTTCCCAGGCAGTCTTGGTGGGCAAATTCCCGCGTTTTCTGCAAAACTGTAACTGTGATTGGCTTGCTCAGGGGATAGCTTCGTGACGAAGCAAAATCGGCGCAGAAATTGGCGCCAAGAATCTCCATTGGTGGAATAGTAGTGTGTCGGCAATAGAGTGGAATTTTCCGCTGGTTTTAGAGTTGTTGATTGGAACATTTAACCACGGCCACTGTCGTGGGGGTAGGAGATGTTCCGTGTTCGGCTTGTATGGGTGCTCCTGAGGGAGTCAGCTCCCACCCTTCGGTCGGAGTAGTTACAAGACTGAGCTCTCGCTGCTCTGGACAGCCTGCCTTCCGTTGGCTGTCTAATATACTTTAATTGTAACTGTTTGACGAAGTTACTGAAGTTTCGACTTCAACGTAACTTTCCGAGTACAGTTGGCAATTGAGCATTTTGCATACAAGCGGCCTATGTTGTCTGTCTCGAGCAGTTTTGGCTAAAGTTGACTGTATCGGAGTTACTGTGTGACTTTGCTTGTTAAAATCAATCACTGTACCGTCAGTGATTGTGTGGCGAGTCTTCATCTCCCTCAGAGACGCATTTGTATTGCTAGGAAGTCTTTAGTCTGGAACAACCAGACCAGGATAATTTGTTTCGGGCTATACTCGCGACATTATCATCACCACGACGGGACATCGAAGCAACCAGGCATCGCCTCCAGTACGCCAGATCGTGTTCTTGCAGTTAAGAAGACAGCTTGGTAATGTATGTCCACAGCACCGGCAGATTAGGGAATTTTGCTAGGTGATAATCAGAGCTCAGCAGAGCGTGCCTGTTCGTCTTTTCTTTGTTCTGTCTAGGGTGTTCATTGTCTGAGTTCTCACTACTGTAGCAGCAACTTATATTGGGTTGGCTGGGTGTTTCTCTTAAGATTTGAGTTGGAAGGAATTGGCTCCACATACCACTTCGTCATATGGATAACTTCACCTTCACAGCATTTGAGTATCCGATTTGATCAAATTTGATTCAATTTGATGTATTGTAAATGTTTCATGTGTTTTATTATTTTGAGTTTAGTCATAATAAGTCAAATTATTTTGGACAGAACTTTCATTTTGTTAATCGATAGAGCAACCCTTTCATTTCTCACTATGTTAATGAGACTTTCCTTTATTTAATTAATTTCTATCAAATTAAATTATTGCAGGTGCCAAACTCTTTTCTACTCTATTTGCAGGGTCGATTACACTCAGTTCGCGTTTCTTCTTAATTCATGCGCAACAGCAAAAGCCGGAGTTAGAATAGGGGGGGTGGGCTTAGAGCATCATTTATATATGAAGATTCTAGAAGAATTTAGCGTTAAATACACTACTAGCCCCGGTACCTCGCAATACTAAAATGAAGAGCCGTCCAGGGAGATTTGTTATAACTCAGCACATGCTCAATATGTCCATTTCGTTTCCTAACTTCCTTCAAACGAACACTGAAGTTAGTGATTACCCTACGGCACACTTCTTCCGTACTTTCACTGCAAGCTTGAACAAGTCTTCTGAGCTCCATTAAATCATGTGGACGTTTCGGGAAATTTTTTTCCTTTAGGTACCCCCAAAGAAAAGCCACATGGATTGAGGTCTGGACTATTGGGGGGGGGGGGCAATTTTGTCCGTCATTGAAGCGACCTGGAAACCTGAGTGCAATGATCCGCATGTCGAAATGCTCGTGTAAAAACTCCAACACAGTGTTTGCAGTATGGGGCCTTGCTCCATCTTGCATGAACCACTGCGTGTTGAATGGCAAGGCAGTAGCAAGAAGCTGTGGAATGTAGCTATTGCGAAGCATGCTCAAATAACGCTCGCTGTTCCGTTTTTTCAAAGAAAAATGGTCCAATAAGTTCGTGACTGGAAATTGCTGCCCACGCTGTAATCCTCGGAGCATAATGTTGTCGTTCATGAAGCACTTGTGGGTTTTCAGTGGCCCAAAAGCGTACATTTTGTTTGTTAACCACCTCGTCTAAATAAATATGCGCCTCGTCTGAAAACCAAACGTTGTTGAGAGTTTCTTCCCCATCCTCCGCCCACTGAGCAAACAGTAGTCTCTGCTACTTGTGTTCTTCAGTGAGCTTCTGTGCATAGGTCATCTTGTATGGGTACATATGGAGGGCATTTCTAAGAATGCGTTGAATGGAGCGTCGGGATATTCCCATTTGCACTGCTGCCTTTCTACACGATTTCCCGTGACTTCTCTGTACAGTTATTCGTACCGCTTCAATGTTCTCCGGCGAACAAACAGGCTTAGCCCGAGGTGGCTTCGCTTCCAATACTGTTCCTTCCTGTACAAATTTATCGTACAACCTGTGGATGCTTTTCTTGCAAGGGACCCATCGTGTGTTAAACTGCTGTCGAAAACGCCTCAGTCACAACAAGGCTTTTCGTTTCATGAAAAAGTAACACAATTGCCGATCGTTGCTGTGTCGTCAGTCTTCCATTGTCAGCCATTGCTGCTTGCTAGTCCCCTAACGGCAGTATAGTGAATTACACGTCATTTCGTAACTCATTTGTTTCTCCAAGCTCTGCTGGTACTGCTCTAGAGATCCCAGCGGGATATGTAATGTGCGTCGTAAATTGTGAAAGAAACAATTGGTAACACATTTCGTCCGTCACCCTGTACTTTGTCTCGTGTAGTGCAGAATCTCTACGTATCATGGACTCAAATCGCTGGAAGCCCCTGCAGTAATATTGAGCCATACTGCCTCTGCATTCGTCCATAATTGCAGAAGTGATGCCGGGGCAGAATTTTTGTGCACTAACATGACCTCTCGACTATGTCGCATACTTGCTGGGTGAGATTCCTGTCGCGCGAAGCGGGTAACAAAATCGTTCGAATTGTCCACAATTTTCTTCAAACCAATCGCTAACAACTTGTGGTCCGATGATGTGCCGCATTGTCATACATAAAAAAACTCAATCATTGCTAGGGAATATGGTCCATGAATGGTTGCAAATGTCTCAAAATAGCTGAATATAACCATTTCCAGTCAGTGACCGGTTCGGCTGGACCAGAGTAACGTCCATTCCATTTAAAAACCACTCCACACTATTATGGAGCCACCGCCAGCTTGCACAGTGCCTTGTTGAAACATTCGGTCCTTGCCTTCATGGGATCTGCCCCACACTACAAACATACCATCACCTCTTACCACCTGAAATCTGGACTCATCTGACCATGGTGCGGTTTTCCAGTCTTCTAGAGTACAGCCGATATGGTCACAAGTCGAGCACAGGTACTGCAGGCGATGTGGCGCCTTTCGCATAGGCACTCGCTTTGGTTGTCTGCTGTCGTAGTCTATTAATGCCAGATTTCGCCGCACTTCCCTAACGCATACGTTCGTCGAGTGTCCCATGTTGATTTCTGCGGTTCTATCACGCAGTGTTGCTTGTCTGTTAGAACTGACAACTCTACCCAAACGCCGCTGCTCACGGTCGTTAAGTGAAGGCCGTCAGCCACTATATTGACCGTGGTGACAGGTTAATGCCTGAAACTTGGTCTTCTCGGCACATTCTTCACGCTGTGGATCTCGAAATATTGACTTCCCTAATGATTTCCGAAATGCAATATCCCATGCGTCTAACTCCAACTACCATTCAAAGTCCGTTAAATCCCGTCGTGCAGCCATAATCACGTCGGAAACCTTTAGACGTGAATCACCTGAATCCAAGTGATAGCACAGTCGATGCACTGCCCTTTTCCACATTGTGTACGCGATACTACTGTCATCTGTATATGGGCATATAATTATCCCGTGACTTCCGTTACCACATTGTGTAGATAAAGTAAAATTTTACGATGTGATGTATATACAGGATGTCCCTAACTGAAGTCCCAGTTTCAAAACACTGTATAAAGAGAACCATTGCTCAGAATGACGTAAAATTTGAGCAGAGTGTTATCGATGCAGTGGGAAACATCGAACAACAACAAAAATTTAATGAAAATTCGACAAAGCGCCAGAATATGTACACAGACGAGAATGTACTCGGTGTTCCTCAGCTTGCGTCCGAAACTCCAAACGTATTTCCAAGAAGGATCGCTCTCTGCTGATAGCTCTTTCACAAGAATGGTGACTGTGCGAAAGTGCTCTGAAGTTCCAGACACACACAAGGATATGAAAAAGGCATTCGTCCGATAACTAAGGAACTGGAGAAAAAATTACAAAATTCTAAAACATAGGTTCTTCTGAAGTGCCATGTGGCAGAGGGGCGGGGGTGAAACAGTTGATCCGAAGTCTGTCGAAGATGTGGCCACTGCATTTCAGGAGGGGTAGAGTGGTGGTGTGGAAGCATGAAGTGCACGGGAAACTGCCCGAATGTTGGACTTGCCTGCGTGCATGGTGCATAAAATTCTACGAAACATCCTTCGTCGCTATCCATACAAAATGTTCAGGAGTTCCTTTTTGCTATTCTGCCAGCTAGACAAACGTACGCTCTGGAGTTACTTGCTCCCCTAGAAGTGGAAAGTAAATGACCACGGAATATTCTGTGAACAGATGACGCTCATTTCCATCTCAAAGGACATGTCAATAAACAGAATTGCAAAAAATGTGCAACAGAAAAGCAACACACCCATCAACCGGTACTACTTCATGCTGCAAAGCCGACTGTCTGGTGAGGGTTGACGGCGTGGTTTATCATAGGGCCGTATTTTTTTTTTTTTTTCGAGGTGAGTCCTGCTGATTGTTACCTGTACCATTACTGTTAAACGCTATGAGAGTCTTCCGCGTACCAATGTCATTCCAACGCTTAAACAGCGTGGCTGCATGGGTAGGATCATTTTGCCGCATGTTGCAGAGACTGTGAAATGGCTCCTGCAGTAGAATTTCGATTTCGGAAATGCTAGAGAGAGAGAGAGAGAGAGAGAGAGAGAGAGAGAGAGAGAGAGAGAGAGAGAGAGAGAGAGAGAGAGAGATATGGACAGGGGGAGGGGGTAGTACAAGAGGGACTACTAGAAGATTGAAATAATACTTAACTAGTGTTTCAATAAATTTGGTGGTAATGTTGTAGTGACTTGAATGAGTGGATCTAAGTCATGGTACGTAACACACCCTCACATCAGAGGACAACCTCTGGCTGAACTACACCTTTCACAAACTGCAAGTTAATTCTATATTTGGTCGTCGGTGTCCTTGACTCCCCGCATAAATTGAAAAAGACAAAACTGCGCCACACAGGCGTACACTACACGCCTCCAATAACCCACTGACAAGTTCCTGTGTTGTTTGACCCATTGACGACGTGCAGCCCTTGGGTACCGCTGCGAGCAGTGACATTTAGCGAGGTGTCTTACTACGAATGTACACTGCATGCAGTTCACTTAAAAATGTTTGCTTGGAAACTGGTTGAGATGAACCAGAGTTCACGGACATCACGTTTCGTCGGATTTGAAATAGATTGGCACGGGCCAGGCATTTAGGATGTTCCTACGAACACCGATGTTAGTGTATTACGTGACTGAGAGTGGTGTACCGTTACTTGTGGACTCGTTAATTCCCCGTTATTACACCAACAAATCGGGTAACATAATTCAGTGTGGTCCTGGGCACTTCAAAATACGACAGCTTGTTTCTGTCGCGTCTCCACTTCGACCCACTGTAGTGCATCGATTTCGTAGAAGATACTGGCACGTAAATACGTGACTACCAAGACTCAAATGGGTCAGAAGAGCGCCTGCTGAAAATTCTACCGCATCTACCGCACTACAAAGCAATAAA
Organism: Schistocerca piceifrons; assembly: GCF_021461385.2. Taxonomy (NCBI): domain Eukaryota; kingdom Metazoa; phylum Arthropoda; class Insecta; order Orthoptera; family Acrididae; genus Schistocerca; species Schistocerca piceifrons. The sequence continues at coordinate 281,673,349 of NC_060142.1, read as the reverse complement.
TTTGCAGTTGATGATGTAGCCAGTTATGTTGTCCGGTGAACTTACGTAATGCGAAGGATTGTGTTACTTTATCTCTGAACACACACTGCTTGAGAAAAGTGAAGCTTCCGGGTGACATCAGATTCCAAAGTAACTTCAACACATACATAACATTGGCAGGTACGTAAACGATTAGCGCTGCAGTTCTCTGTAACAGTAAAACTGTCAGCAGAGTGCATTAGCTTCAGTCCGGAACTGCGCGGCTGCTGCTGCTACAGTCGCAGGTTCGAATCCTGCCTCAGGCACGGATGTGTGTGGTGTCCTTAGGTTAGTTAGGTTTAAGTAGTTCTAAGTCTAGAGGACTGACGACCTCAGATGTTAAGTCCCATAGTGCTTAGACCCATTTTAGAGTGCTTGTGTGTGGTTCGTGTTTAGTGTCGTTACCAGGCCTGGTAGGGTATAAAAGGATGTGAACTGCGACAGACCTTGATTAATCACTGAAAAGGGCGAAATGATGCCACGTTCTCGTATAAAACGGCGTTATCAACACCTGAGAGAGATTTAAAGGGGTGTCATTGTGGTTGTGGGTGTTCATGAGCCGGCTGGTGGAATGGTTCAGTATCCAGAATTTTGCAGCATGTGGATGCAGCAGTGGCTCGATGTTGGAGCGCTTGGGAACATTAGACAGAATACTCGTCAATGTTCCAGCAGACCACGTTGAGTGAGCATCGAAGAGAGGTTCGCCGTATTTGTGCTTGGTCATCGAATTTTGTTTGTGGCAGTGTCTTTTATGAAATAGATGCACTACAACGGGTCGAAGTGCAGACGAGACAGAGTGGCAGAAGTAATCAGTCGTATTTGGAAGTGCCCAAGACCACAATGAGAATGATGCCTTATTTGTTGGTGTAACAACGGGGAATGACAAACGAGTCTACAGCTAACAATATGCCGCCCCCCCTCCCCCCACCCCCCGACCCAGTCATGTAATATTCCGTTAGAACAATGTTCGTAGGAAGACCTGGAGAAGCGTCACGCCTGGTCTGAGACAATCTCTTCCAAATCCGACGAAACGTGGTGTTAGTCCACCTCAGTTTCCAAGTAAACATTGGTAAGGGAACTGCATGCAATAGACATTCGGGGTCAGATATTTCACAAAATGCCATTGCTCGCAGTGGCACTCAAAAGCGGCACGTCCTCAATGGGTGACACACAGAAACGTGACAGTAGCTGACTGGAAGCGTGTATTGTAGGCCAGCAAGGCGCGATTTTCTCTTTTTCAAATTAGTCAAGTACACAGACGTCAGAAAGTAGCGTTTGACTTGCGGTTTGTGAAAAGTTCAGTTTGGCCAGAGGTTATCTGATGTGCAGGTGTGTCATACTGTCACTTGGACCAACTCATTCAGGTCACTATAACATTAACCACGAAATTTATTTCAACACTAGCAAAGTACCCAGCGTTGCCAGGGTATGTACTTCCTCCAGTCTTCTTGTAGTCCCTCTTGTACTGCTCCACCCCCTACCTCCCCTTCCCCCTCCCCCCAACCCCCCACTTAAAGCCATTTCCTCCTCTTTCCTCCCTCTGTACATCTCCTTCTCTCACCTGTCCATTTCCTCCTCCTCCTCCTCCTCCTCGACATCAGTGACTGCAACATTATCATCCCACACCACTGGTCGAAAACCAGCAGCAGCCGGACTACAGAATTACAGCCCCGTATGTCGGCTGCTGTTAAGGCCGTAACACAAACGGCCGCGTTTGGAGTGCTGCTGTGATGGAGAAATACGTCCTATTCTTCCAATGTGTAAGACATCTACATGGATTCTCTGCAAATCACATTTGAGTGCCTGGCAGAGAGGGTTCATCGAACCACCTTCACAATTATCTACACTCCTGGAAATTGAAATAAGAACACCGTGAATTCATTGTCCCAGGAAGGGGAAACTTTATTGACACATTCCTGGGGTCAGATACATCACATGATCACACTGACAGAACCACAGGCAACAGAGCATGCACAATGACGGCACTAGTACAGTGTATATCCACCTTTCGCAGCAATGCAGGCTGCTATTCTCCCATGGAGACGATCGTAGAGATGCTGGATGTAGTCCTGTGGAACGGCTTGCCATGCCATTTCCACCTGGCGCCTCAGTTGGACCAGCGTTCGTGCTGGACGTGCAGACCGCGTGAGACGACGCTTCATCCAGTCCCAAACATGCTCAATGGGGGACAGATCCGGAGATCTTGCTGGCCAGGGTAGTTGACTTACACCTTCTAGAGCACGTTGGGTGGCACGGGATACATGCGGACGTGCATTGTCCTGTTGGAACAGCAAGTTCCCTTGCCGGTCTAGGAATGGTAGAACGATGGGTTCGATGACGGTTTGGATGTACCGTGCACTATTCAGTGTCCCCTCGACGATCACCAGTGGTGTACGGCCAGTGTAGGAGATCGCTCCCCACACCATGATGCCGGGTGTTGGCCCTGTGTGCCTCGGTCGTATGCAGTCCTGATTGTGGCGCTCACCTGCACGGCGCCAAACACGCATACGACCATCATTGGCACCAAGGCAGAAGCGACTCTCATCGCTGAAGACACGTCTCCATTTGTCCCTCCATTCACGCCTGTCGCGACACCACTGGAGGCGGGCTGCACGATGTTGGGGCGTGAGCGGAAGACGGCCTAACGGTGTGCGGGACCGTAGCCCAGGTTCATGGAGACGGTTGCGAATGGTCCTCGCCGATACCCCAGGAGCAACAGTGTCCCTAATTTGCTGGGAAGTGGCGGTGCGGTCCCCTACGGCACTGCGTAGGATCCTACGGTCTTGGCGTGCATCCGTGCGTCGCTGCGGTCCGGTCCCAGGTGGACGGGCACGTGCACCTTCCGCCGACCACTGGCGACAACATCGATGTACTGTGGAGACCTCACGCCCCACGTGTTGAGCAATTCGGCGGTACGTCCACCCGGCCTCCCGCATGCCCACTATACGCCCTCGGTCAAAGTCCGTCAACTGCACATACGGTTCACGTCCACGCTGTCGCGGCATGTTACCAGTGTTAAAGACTGCGATGGAGCTCCGTATGCCACGGCAAACTGGCTGACACTGACGGCGGCGGTGCACAAATGCTGCGCAGCTAGCGCCATTCGACGGCCAACACCGCGCTTCTTGGTGTGTCCGCTGTGCCGTGCGTGTGATCATTGCTTGTACAGCCCTCTCGCAGTGTCCGGAGCAAGTATGGTGGGTCTGACACACCGGTGTCAATGTGTTCTTTTTTCCATTTCCAGGAGTGTATTATTCCAATCTCGTATAGCGCGCGGAAAGAATGATAACCTATATCTTACAGTACGAGCTCAGATTTCGCTTATTTTATCGTGGTGATCGTTCCTCCCAATGTAGGTCGGTGTCAACAAAATATTTTCGCATTCGGAGGAGAAATTTGGTGATTTTAATTTCGTGAGAAGGTTCCATCGCAACGAAAAACCTTTCATAATGATGTCCAGCCCAAATCCTGTATCATTTCTGTGACACTCTCACACATTTCGCGATAATACAAAACATGCTGCCTTTCTTTGAACTTTTCGATGTACTGTCAGTCCTATCTGGAAAGGATCCCACACCGCGCAGCAGTATTCTAAAAGAGGACGGACAAGCGTAGGGTAGGCACTCTCCTTAGTAAGTTTTTACATTTTCTAAGTGTCCTGCCAATAAAACGCAGTGTTTGGTTAGCCTTCCCCACTACATTTTCTGTGTGTGCCTTCCAGTTTAAGTTGTTCGTAACTGTAATATCTTGGTATTTAGTTGAATTCACAGATTTTAGATTAGACCGATTTATCGTGTAACCGAAGTTTGAGTTCCTTTCAGCACTCATGTGGATGACCTCACACTTTTCGTTATTTAGGGTCAACTGCCACTTTTCGCACCATTCCGATATTTCTTCTAAATCGTTTTGCATTTTGTTTCGATCTTCTGATGACTTTATTAGTCGATAAACGACAGCGTCATCTGCAAACAACCGAAGACGGCTGCTCAGATTGTCTCCCAAATCGTTCATATAGATAAGGAACAGCAAAGGGCCTATAACGCTGCCTTGGGGAACGCCAAAAATCACTCCTGTTTTACTCTGACTTTCCGTCAATTACTACGAACTGTGACCTCTGACAGGAAATCACAAATCCAGTCACATAACTGAGACGAAACATAGCGGAGTTACTCCGGACGTTTTGGGGTGGGGCGGTATTTTAAGTCACTGTTAGTAGCGACGGCGTTAATTATTACGTCACGTACATCCTGCGTCCTCATCTACCGCCTATCATCCACGAGTGTAGTGGTAGCACTTTTCAGCAAGGCAGTGGTCGTCCACACGTGGCACTTGACTACATACACAGTCGTCTCGATGTTGGAGTATTCGTTTGGTCAGTAAGATCGCAAGATCTGTCCTCAGTAGAAGTGTGGGAACAGCTTAGACGTCAACCTTTTCCCGGAACAGTATCCAGGTTATCAAGGACCATTTACATCGGCACTTGTGGGCGAGCTTGCCTCAGAGAACATAAGTTTGACACCGATACCAAACTAATCAGTGCACCCATCCGGGCTAGTAGTAGTGCAACGTCATACTGGTAAGTAGGCGCATACTACAAAGTACAGTAAAACCCCAGTTAACCGAACTCGGGTCAACCGTAACCCAGGTTATCCGAAACGACTCTGAAAATAACAAACTAAAAAAATCTGTACTCCCGAAAGTAATTCAATGAGTGTTTGCTGGGAGAGGTTGAACGCCTGACCTTGAGTCGCTGCCCCACCCACCGATTCACCACTCGGAACAAAGCTAAGCTGCCAACAATAGTACATTCGAGTGGTTGTTTCTTACCGTTACGTGCGTATTTTTGTGCTATGCTACACACTATTAAGTACAATACACCATATATTATTGTACTATTATCGCAAAAAACGTAATTTTATCTTCCATAAAGAACATAAGCGTGGTCCGCAAAGAGATACATGAATTCGTTTGACCTTGAAAACTTCACAAAATAGGAACGATACTTAGTACTGTAGTACGAAATAGATGTTTAGGGCTTGACCGAAAAAATCGTCATCCGAAACACCTCCCCTACCCCTCCCCTCTTTAGTTCGGTTAACTAGTGTTGTATTGCTCTTTGTAAATTTGAATCTGTTTTGCAATCACAGAAATAACATCACATAGCCTCTCACAGTGACTAGTTTGTGATTATATGCACCAGTACCCCCTATTGACCTCTGATGAAAAAACTGAAGATTTTTAGATGTGGTGCAATAGAAATTACGCTGAGGTTAAAGCGATGTTAAACAGATGTCTTCACAGTTCATAAATGTTCACAAACGCGTTAAAGTAACTTTTTAAGAAGTCTACAAGAACACCTCCCCAGAAGGTCGTAGTACCCGAACATCTTTTTTAACAATCAAGCACTGGCCCGTCAGCCCGTGAAGTTTAGTTTGCTACTCTCCTTCTGGGTGCTTAGCTCTTTTCGGCAGTGTATTTGAACCATCAGAAATTAATAAACTGACAACTTTTGTAAGATGAGTATTTCGTCCATAAGGGACGGCATTATGAGGGCTCCAACTCTTGGTCAGTACAAATACAAGGGGCGTTTGAGAAGTCCGTGCAAAGTCAGAGATGGCACCACCGGCGCGTATCGAGGTCTTGTTTAGTTAATAGCATCTTTGTAAAGAACCCACACAGTTTCAGCCATATAGGTCTATTTCTTTGTGTTTGGCATTCGTATGAACCAAGAAATTCGAATGACTGTCAAGAGATGGAGGTAAAAGAATTTCGTGCGGTGATTAAACATTACTTTATGAAAGCCAAAACTCCCCATGAGACTAAAAGTAGCTTGATAAACCTTAAAGTGACTGCACCTTCGATTAGAACAGTTTACAAGTGGTTTCAAAATTTTCGGATTGGCCATATGGGCACAAGTGATGCTGAACGTTCTGGACGCCCTGTGGAGGTTACGACTCCAGAAATCATTGGTAAGGTGCGCGAGTTTACTAGTGCTGTGGGCATCTCGAATGAACGGGTACATAATATTTTACATAAACATTTGGATAAGAGAAAGTTATCCGCAAAATGGGATCCGCGATCGCTCACGCTTGATCAAAAACGGAATCGTGTGAAGTGTTGCAAGGATGGTTTGCAGCTGTTCAGGAAGAATCCGCAGGACTTTAAGCGTCGTTTCGTCACTGTGGATGAAACATGGATACATTACTATACTCCTGAGACCAAAGAACAATCCAAACAATGGGTTACCAAGGGAGAATATGCACCAAAAAAGGCGAAGACCATTCCTTCGACCGGAAAGGTCATGGCAACTGTCTTTGGGAATTCGCAAGGGCTAACCCTCAGACTATCTGGAAAAGGGTAAAACTATTACAGGTGCATATTAATCATCGTTATTGGACCGTTTGAAAGCCGAGCTGCAAGAAAAACGTCGGCGATTGGGCAGCTAAAATCTCCTTCTCCTCCTCCATCACGACAATGCATCAGCACACACCTCAGCAGATGTGCTCGCAAAAATAATGGAAATAGGATTCCACCTCGTTTCACATCCCCCTACCCCCCTCCCCCCTTATTCTCCAGACTTGGTTCCCTCGGACAATTTGTTCCCCAATTTGAAGAGATGGCTGGCAGGACAAAGATTTTATTCAAACGACAAAGTGATTGCAGCAATTAATAGCTATTTTGCAGACTTCGACAATTTCTATTATTTAGAAGGGATCAACAAATTAGAACAGCGTTGTGTATAAGTCTAAAAGGTGACTGTCGAAAAATAGAAAAGGTTTACCCGAAACACGTAAATACACTCCTGGAAATTGAAATAAGAACACCGTGAATTCATTGTCCCAGGAAGGGGAAACTTTATTGACACATTCCTGGGGTCAGATACATCACATGATCACACTGACAGAACCACAGGCACATAGACACAGGCAACAGAGCATGCACTAGTACAGTGTATATCCACCTTTCGCAGCAATGCAGGCTGCTATTCTCCCATGGAGACGATCGTAGAGATGCTGGATGTAGTCCTGTGGAACGGCTTGCCATGCCATTTCCACCTGGCGCCTCCGTTGGACCAGCGTTCGTGCTGGACGTGCAGACCGCGTGAGACGACGCTTCATCCAGTCCCAAACATGCTCAATGGGGGACAGATCCGGAGATCTTGCTGGCCAGGGTAGTTGACTTACACCTTCTAGAGCACGTTGGGTGGCACGGGATACATGCGGACGTGCATTGTCCTGTTGGAACAGCAAGTACCCTTACCGGTCTAGGAATGGTAGAACGATGGGCTCGATGACGGTTTGGATGTACCGTGCACTATTCAGTGTCCCCTCGACGATCACCAGTGGTGTACGGTCAGTGTAGGAGATCGCTCCCCACACCATGATGCCGGGTGTTGACCCTGTGTGCCTCGGTTGTATGCAGTCCTGATTGTGGCGCTCACCTGCACGGCGCCAAACACGCATACGACAATCATTGGCACCAAGGCAGAAGCGACTCTCATCGCTGAAGACGACACGTCTCCATTCGTCCCTCCATTCACGCCTGTCGCGACACCACTGGAGGCGGGCTGCACGATGTTGGGGCGTGAGCAGAAGACGGCCTAACGGTGTGCGGGACCGTAGCCCAGGTTCATGGAGACGGTTGCGAATGGTCCTCGCCGATACCCCAGGAGCAACAGTGTCCCTAATTTGCTGGGAAGTGGCGGTGCGGTCCCCTACGGCACTGCGTAGGATCCTACGGTCTTGGCGTGCATCCGTGCGTCGCTGCGGTCCGGTCCCAGGTGGACGGGCACGTGCACCTTCCGCCGACCACTGGCGACAACATCGATGTACTGTGGAGACCTCACGCCCCACGTGTTGAGCAATTCGGCGGTACGTCCACCCGGCCTCCCGCATGCCCACTATACGCCCTCGGTCAAAGTCCGTCAACTGCACATACGGTTCACGTCCACGCTGTCGCGGCATGTTACCAGTGTTAAAGACTGCGATGGAGCTCCGTATGCCACGGCAAACTGGCTGACACTGACGGCGGCGGTGCACAAATGCTGCGCAGCTAGCGCCATTCGACGGCCAACACCGCGGTTCCTGGTGTGTCCGCTGTGCCGTGCGTGTGATCATTGCTTGTACAGCCCTCTCGCAGTGTCCGGAGCAAGTATGGTGGGTCTGACACACCGGTGTCAATGTATTCTTTTTTCCATTTCCAGGAGTGTAGTTTTTATTTTGGCATGGACTTTTCAAACACGCCTCGTATAAGTTCCTGCGCCAGTCACTTGTTTATTTTGCCACTACGCCTTTCGATGGTTCACATCTTCAATTGGAGATATGTTTATTTGTATGGCTGGTGTTGATGAGTACAGATGTTTTTTCACAGCCGCAGATCAACGGCAGTGTAGGTTATTTTGCGTCTTTTGAGGGACGGTAGAGTTGTCTGCGTACCGTTGCCTGATATATGTCCACTCCACTGCGCACACTGCATGTAAATGTGAAGTGCAATGCGGAGGACATAAATCGGGCAACAGTATGCATACAACTCCACCGCTCCTCAAAAGACGCAAAAAAACGTACACTGACCTTTGTCTGTGACTGTGAAATGGTCTGTACTCCTCACAAACACCAGCCATGTAAATAAACAATTCTCCACTTGAAGAATGAGATTTTCACTCTGCAGCGGAGTGTGCGCTGATGTGAAACTTCCTGGCAGATTAAAACTGTGTGCCGGACCGAGACTTGAACTCGGAACATTTGCCTTTCGCGGGCAAGTGCTCTACCAAGTGAGCTACCCAAGCACGACTCACGCCCCGTCCTCACAGCTTTACTACTTCTTGGGTAGCTCACTTGGAAGACCACTTGCCCGCCAAAGACAAAGGTCCCGAGCTCGAGTCTCGGTCTGGCACAGTTTTAATCTGCCAGGAAGTTTAACTCTCCACTTGGTGGTGTGAGCCGTCAAAACGCGTAGTGGCAAAACAAACAAGTGACTGACGCAGAAACAGTTTTATTTGTATCTTTTTAAGAGTTACACTGACTGAAATTGCACCGTAAGTGGCAAAAGACAGACTGATTCAGTGAATGGAATGTTTAGTATTCAATAAATGCAGTGACAGTGTAGGAATTTTAGGTACGACGTGGAAAACTGCTCTCCGAAGAACTGAGCAGCGTGATTCGCTGAATGACGGGTGCAATTCGGGCTGAACAGCGCAGTCGGCAGACTGGGAATGTCAGCGGAGCGCCCGTGTCGCCGCCTCTGCCGGTGCCTGCTGAGCGGCTTAAATGTCGCCGCGGAGAGCCCTTGCCGCTCCCTAAAGGATTAATTTAGCGCCCCTGAAAGGCGACGGCTCACGCAAAAGGCTCGCCCACAGTCCTCTGCGGCCCGATAGGGACGGCAGCGGTTCCGTAACAGGTGTCTGCGCCATCTGCCGCCGAGCGAAGCCCGTCACTTTCAGCTCGTTAGCTGCTCTTTGAATGGGACGGACTCGCCCGGAATATTATGGGCATTCTGGTGACGCGGGGCTGTTCGTTGTGGGCTGGAGTGGCTGTAGTCTTTCGCCCTCCCACCCCCCCACCCCAACCCACCCTACCTGCAATTCCCATGACAGGTATAGAAGCGTTACTCGTAAATTAAATGGAGGTGGCATCATTTCATCCGTGATGATTTTCACTGCGGCTGCTTCCAGAAATACGAGGGTCACTCCAAAAGAAATACACACTATTTTTGTGAAAATAGTTTTCATTCTGCATATGTGAAAGTTTTACAGTGTGTAGATACATCCTTCCCGCTTGTTTTCAAACGTAGTTCAACCTGTTCCCGTGAGTGGCGCCGTCGCAGCATGTTTTCAAGATGGCTGCTACACTTGACGTTCGTCACAAGCAACGTGCTGTCATAGAATTCCTGTGCTGTGAAAACAAGACAGTGGGAAACATCCACAAGAGGTTGAAAAAGGTATATGGAGATGCTGCTGTCGATTGCAGTACAGTTAGTCGGTAGGCAAGCAGGTTATGTGATGAAAGCAGGCACAGCAATATTGAGGATTGTCCTCGCAGCGGCAGACCTCGTACTGCTGACAGTTAACGAATTGGTGACTGCTGACAGACGCATCACAGTGAACGAATTGTCACGATACGTTGGGATAGGGGAAGGAAGTGTTTGCAGAATACTGAAAGTATTGGTGCTAAAAAAAGGTTTGTGCCAGGTGGGTTCCCAAGATGTTGATAGTGGCTCATAAAGAAACAAGAAAAACGGTATGCAGAGAACTTTTGGAACAGTACGAGAATGGTGGAGATGAATTTCTTGAAAGAATTGACAGGTGATGAAACAAGGCTCCATTTTTCACCAGAGACGAAGAGGCAATCAATGGAGTGGCATCATGCAAATTCACACAAGAAAAAATATTCAAAACCACGCCTTCTGCTGGAAAAGTTATGGCTGCGATGTTTCCAAGATTCCGAAGGACTCTTGCTTGTAGACAGCATGCCAAGTGAAACCACCATAAATGCTGATACATGTGACGACACTGAAGAAACTTCAAGCTCGACTGAGTCGTGTTCGACAACATCGGCAAAAGCAGGATGTTTTGCTGTTGCACGGCCACATATGTCAAAAAACCATGGCAGTGTTCACAAAACTCGGATGGACAACACTGAAACACTCGCCTTACAGTCCTGACCTGGCTCCATGTGACTATCATCTCTTTGGGAAGCTGAAAAACTCGCTTCGTGGAACAAGGTTTGAAGATGACTCCCTTGTGCACGCTGCCAAACAGTGGCTCCAACAGGTTGGTCCAGAATTTTACCGTGCGGGTATACAGGCGCTGGTTCCAAGATGGCGTAAGGCAGTTGAGAGGGATGGAAATTGTGGAGAAATGAAAACACTGTTCCTAAAGGATGTATATACACATTGTAAAACTTTCAAACGTGTAGAATAAAAGATGGATTTTAAATAAAATAGTGTACATGTCTTTTGGAGTGACCCTCGTAACACTGAACAAGAAAGCTCCAACCAGCCAGACGTTTTTGAATTATTTACAATTTCAGCATAACTAGTAAAATGGTCCAGTGATGAAGTACTTGTACACATAAAATAACTTGATACGCTTTTTTGGGGGGATGGGGGGGATGGGGATTATGTGCCGTTGCCGTCCTCCTACCTTCTGCATCTACATCCTCAGCAAGCCACCGTATGGTACGTGGCGGGCGGAACTCCGTACTACTGCGTTATTTCCTTTCCTGTTCCATTCGCAAATAGATCGAGGGAGAAACGACTGGCTGTCTGCCTCTATACGAGCACTAATTTCTCATATTTACCTTCGCGGCCCTTACGTGAAATGTACGTTGGCGGTAGAAAAATATTTCTGCAATCAGCATCAAATGCCGGTTTCCTAAATTTTCTTAGTGGTGTTCCTCGAAAAGAACTTCTCCTTCCCTTCAGTTACTCCCATTTGAGTTTCCAAAGCATCTTCCTAATAACTGCGTGTTGTTCGGGCCTATCGGCAACGAATTTAGCAGCTCGCTTCCGAATTGCTTAAGTGTCTTCCTTTGCCCAAATTCGACCTGGTGCGGATTCCAAACACTCCAACAGTACTCAACAGTGAGTCGCACTAGTCCTTTATGCAGTCTCCTTTACGCATGAACCACACCTTCCCAAAATTCATCCAATAAACAAGTCACCCATTTACCTTCCCTATTAAAATCCTTACATGCTTATTCATGTTGTTTCGCAACGTCGTGTCTGGCTATTTGTGTCAAGCAACAAACGCTATACTCGAACATATCGGTTTGTTTTTCCGCACGAACTTTTTTGTGACAACTGGCGCTAGCTGTCATTCATCACACATACTACAAACAGCATATTGCTGCTTACGCTTCCGCCAGATCATTTATGAACACAGCGGTCGTCTCAAACTTCCCTGGGACACTCATGACGATACCCTTATATCTAAGGAACAGTCGCCGTCGAGGAGTCGTAATGGGTTCTGTTACTAAAGTTTCAGAGCTATTCATGTACCTGGGTAACACTCGGCAGTGTGACACTTGTCACACTTTCTTCTGACTTACCTGCCAGTTATAGGAGGAACCACACCTTAACGTGGCCCAGAGCCACAATGCAACTTCGCATTTTTCACACGTTCAAAAACTGTCATTGGTGAAAAGAGTGACAAGTGAAGGGTGAAAATCCAAGGATTAGGCTGGGATCTAACCCTTAACCCTAAGACTTGTAGTCAGCCACTTAAAAAATTTTTTTTACAATTAGCAATCAAAGCTTTATTTACAAATTCAGTAAAAAATACCTTTCAGTATGACCAGTTAGATTTGGTATAATGCAGAAACAAGAATGACATACAATTATTTTTGCGCAGTACTAAAATTAGTTATATTGTTTGTCCAGTCTGCCAGAAACTGCAACAACTGCTTGCACCATTCCCCCCTCCTCCTCCTCAGCATCATAGATCTATCAGAACTCAGGATATTTCAACTTGCGGCCTTCTGAGACAATGAATTCATGCGCAAGATGAACACTTGGTGCGATAACCAAACTAACTCAAAGAACAACTTCGGACAGATTTGTCAACAAACTCCTTGTTTGCGGCTTCGGAAGCTCTTTCCTTTGGACTACAGAAGGTGCATATCTTCAGTTTATTAACTATTAACGATACCATTAAGCAACTGAGACACCTACTTCAACTATCATATTACAATAAAGCCATGTACACAAGAATCCTACATACAAAATCTCATCATGCTTCAATAATTTAATCTGATACAGATTATGTATACTCAAATAGTCAGCTTAGTCAAAAAGAAAAATTAATTATGCTGGAGAAAATAAATTCTGTAATAGGCGTTACAACTAGTTTAAAAAATTGATGTATAGCTTTCATCACTTCGAAGGGGAGGGTCTGATATGTGGATCACAGATTTTGATCAAGCTTTGCAAGGACGGTCTACCTTGAAAATAAAAACGCCTGTTTCGGTTTTTTTTTTTTGCTAGGCTCTCCACAGAATATGGAAAAATGGAGGTCAAAGATGAAGGAAATCGTATTTCCTATGCTGCACATCGAAAAATCACCTAAAAACATTTTTAGTTAACATAATATGGGATCGAAAGTTAATAGTGCTAGAGTTAAGATGTCTGCGTTTTCGTGCTATAGCTTGGTCATACGTCATTTTCTTGTCTAGCAGGTAGAGGGCGGCGGTCGAGCGGTGAAGGCAATAGACTACCACACTATTCGCCCTTTTTTATTCTTGGCCGTGACTATTTCAATCGATACTTTTTTCGGTGTATCTGATGATATCCTGATACTGAAATACCTGTTTCCCTAGTTTGAACTAAAACATTGGGAGATCTGATTAATAATCACCTATAAATAGTATGATTTTCATCCTGGTACATAGTAAAAAACACTCCGTAATCCTAACTGGTCGTCTGTTCGTGCGCTTTCTCGCAATCTGTGTGGTGAAACTTATCATAGAAACAACAGAAGCTTAAGTAACACACGACCAAATCTAGCCGCATTAACATGTTGTCCGGGACAGTTCATGGAAAACCTACCTGATCACGGTGCTAAACAAGAATCGTATCAGATATCAATTTGGACACGTACTAAGTGTATTAAAGCATGTCTTGAAAGACAGGCATAGACAGCTAATTATGAATCAACGCATGAACTTAGATAGCATCCACCCTATCTTGTAATTGTCTGCTCTTCTGTGACGTCTATTTTAAAGACTTGTCGGAGAAAGTGAGGGTCACATGATTGACAGGCAGAGGTACAGTTCGGTGTTATCACTTTAACGATGCAGGTTGGCTTGAGCATAATTATCTACGGAAATCCGATCATAGCCTGTCATGTATCACGATGAAAATAACTGTCAAAAGGCAAAGATGTTCCCGTTATCAGAATGTTATCACATACACCGAAGAAAATCGATTGAAAACAAGGCTCGACCAAAAACCGAACACGGATCATCTGTTCGGTAGTGTAAAGCTTCGACCGATCGACCACATACATTCCTCTATTAGACTCCTAGCTACACCATGAAATAACCAAAACGTTAATAACTCGAACATTACTAACTTTTAACCCGTTTATTATACAGGGTGTTACAAAAAGGTACGGCCAGATTTTCAGGAAACATTCCTCACTCACAAAGAAAGAAAATGTTATCCGGACATGTGTCCGGAAACGCTTAATTTCCATGTTAGAGCTCATTTTAGTTTCGTCAGTATGTACTGTACTTCCTCGATTCACCGCCAGTTGGCCCAATTGAAGGAAAGTAATGTTGACTTCGGTGCTTGCGTTGACATGACTCATTGCTCTACAGTACTAGCATCAAGCACATTAGTACGTAGCATCAACAGGTTAGTGTTCATCACGAATGTGGTTTTGCAGTCGGTGCAATGTTTACAAATGCGGAGTTGGCAGATGCCCATTTGATGTATGGATTAGCACGGGACAATAGCCGTGGCGCGGTACGTTTGTATCGAGACAGATTTCCAGAACGAAGGTGTCCCGACAGGAAGACGTTCGAAGCAATTGATCGGCGTCTTAGGGAGCACGGAACATTCCAGCCTATGACTCGCGACTGAGGAAGACCTCGAACGACGAGGACACCTGCAATGGACGAGGCAATTCTTCGTGCAGTTGATGATAACCCTAATGTCAGTGTCAAAGAAGTTGCTGCTGTACAAGGTAACGTTGACCACTTCACTGTATGGAGAGTGCTACGGGAGAACCAGTTGTTTCCGTACCATGTACAGCGTGTTCAGGCACTATCAGCAGCTGATTGGCCTCCACGGGTACACTTCTGCGAATGGTTCATCCAACAATGTGTCAATCCTCATTTCAGTGCAAATGTTCTCTTTACGGATGAGGCTTCATTTCAACGTGATCAAATTGTAAATTTTCACAATCAACATGTGTGGGCTGACGAGAATCCGCACGCAATTGTGCAATCACGTCATCAACACAGATTTTCTGTGAACGTTTGGGCAGGCATTGTTGGTGATGTCTTGATTGGGCCCCATGTTCTTCCACCTACGCTCAATGGAGCACGTTATCATGATTTCATACGGGATACTCTACCTGTGCTGCTAGAACATGTGCCTTTACAAGTGCGACACATGTGGTTCATGCACGATGGAGCTCCTGCACACTTCAGTCGAAGTGTTCGTACGGTTCTCAACAACAGATTCGGTGACCGATGAATTGGTAGAGGGGGACCATTTCCATGGCCTCCACGCTCTCCTGACCTCAACCCTCTCGACTTCCATTTATGGGGCCATTTGAAAGCTCTTGTCTACGCAACCCCGGTACCAAATGTAGAGACTCTTCGTGCTCGTATTGTGGACGGCTGTGATACAATGCGCCATTCTCCAGGGCTGCATCAGGGATTCCATGCGACGGAGGGTGGATGCATGTATCCTCGCTGACTGAGGACATTTTGAACATTTTCTGTAACAAAGTGTTTGAAGTCACGCTGGTACGTTCTGTTGCTGTGTGTTTCCATTCCATGATTAATGTGATTTGAAGAGAAGTAATAAAATGAGCTCTAACATGGAAAGTAAGCGTTTCCGGGCACATGTCCACATAACATATTTTCTTTCTTTGTGTGTGAGGAATGTTTCCCGAAAGTTTGGCCGTACCTTTTTGTAACACCCTGTATTAATAAAAATGTTTTTTACACGATCCTTCTATAAATAAAATAAAATAAGATTTTCCATTGTCTTTGACCTCAATGTTTCCAAAAACTGAGGAATGTCCGGCAAAACGCCGAAACATGTTTTCAGTATCGCCCTTGCAAAACTTGATAAAAATCTGTTACCCCACATGACACACACTCCTCTTGTTAGACATGTGAACCTGTGTAGAATAGCGCGCGATACGTGAAAAGCTGGCTTACGTTTGAACCGCCTTGCACGTCCCCCTTTATTGAGGACCAGCATTCAATGATATACAATCCGCCTCCGGACGCCTTTCCGCGAATAGCGATGATGGGCGATAAATTCTCTCTCCCAGACTGCAACGTTGCCATACTTCAGTGGCGAGGCGGTTTTGTTCAGTGTTGTCCGCAGTAACCCTCCCTGCCTTATATTTATTTGCGCAGAGGAGCTTTCCGACGAAACACAAACTATAGGACGCACCATAAGTGTAAAAGGATTCCATCGCCATTAGGGTTTCTAGGTCCAAAAATAAAGCCGGACTCAACGTTATGTTTAGCCAGACGGTTTGCCTTAAATGCTGGACTACCTATTTGTAATAGAAATGGTCGCTTCGGGATTTTCAGTCGTTTACTAATAATACGTCAGTATTTTGGGAGACAACTGTGCTTAAACTAAAATGTAATAATAATAGCGTCATATTTTGGAATTTATGGTAGCAGCTAAGTGTTCAGTCTTCTTCCTCCTCAGACAATTCTGCCAAAATAAAAAGTTCATTAAGCAAAATAATTAAGTTTCTGAGAAGCGAAAACTAAACATTCAGTAACACTGATCACCTCAGTTACATTTATAAAGACCAATAATCTCAGTTGAACCCACGTTATCAAGAATAGTTTTTTGTGGAAATCATTTAGTCACTCTTGACACGGTAATTTTAAGTTACACGACATCATCATCTTGTGATTATGTCGGTTTGCAGATTATTGCGTTTCTTTGTCCATTTTGCGTTTATGAAAGAGAACACGCTTTGAATGTTGGCATTATGGCCTGGAATAGCAAACTAATATTCTGCCAGTTTTAGTAATTCCGTATAAATTCCATTGTGCTATGATTCGAAATAAACATGTCCCCTTTCATGTGCCAAAATAATTTTTAAGGCAGTCATTTTTTGTTGCATGAAACATTGATACTGATCAAAGAATTTAGTCATCCTATTTTTTTGTACATAAAATATCTATACAAGAGGTTGAAAATACTGCTACAGTTGTGAGGTACTTTTATTTGTTCTAAATAAGAGCTTAAAACTGTAGCGGTATTTTCAACCTCTGGTATAATGCTCAACTGCGGATGTTCCTCCGACACGATTGTTCGTAGAATATCCATAGTAACTGGTGCTTATTCAGCTGTCATCCTCCACTGCAAGTGCTTCAATTGAGGGTGAAATTCATAATCAGGATTTTAAGAAATCCTTGCCAGAGATGTATATGTTTCACATGTTTGCTTTAAATTCTGCCACCAGACTGACGTCACCTCAAAATTTTGAGAACTTTGACTGCATATTTACGCCATTAGCTTGGAACGTGCCTTAGTTGCATGTTCTCTGTTTAATCGCTAAAAGCCTAACAAAAACTGGCAGGCCGACTTGTTCACGGTAAATTTTACCGGATGCGAACACAAAGAAGCCGGACACCTGGCAAACCTAATCACCTTGACATCCTGGCTGCGGTCCTCCAGCTTCGGACAGCTTCTTGTTGTGTCCCTTCATCCGATTGTAGCAGGGTCGTTTGTCAGCGCATTTTACCGCTGTGGCATGCCGATTGGGCTACACTTACTGAAAACAAGCTTCGGGCCTTGAAACCTCTTTCCACGGCTTGGACGACCTCTTCACGCCTTTCTCGGCGGGAGGAGGTCGTTTTGGCCCGGTTACGGATTGGACACTGCCGGTTCAGCTACCGCCATCTGCTGACGGCTGCGCCGGCGCCGTTTTGCCCATGTGGTCAATTGCTGACGGTACGCCACGTTTTAACGTCCTGTCCGAATTTTAATACACTGCGCGTTGATCTTGGCCTGCCATGTACTCTGGATGCCATTTTAGCGGATGACCCAGGAGCAGCTGCTCGCGTTCTTCGTATTATCCACTTGACAAACCTGTCTAAGGACATTTGATTATGCTGTTTTTTTTAATCCTATGCCTATTAATGTCTTTTATAGTGTTGTCCCTTTTAGTTGCTGTTTTAACCTTGTGCCTTACAGTGCATTCCTAGCTTAGTCTGGGCGCTAATGACCATTGTAGTTGTGCGCCCTAAAACCGTAAAACAAAAAAAAACCTTACCATCCTGTTTTTCGGTACCGCCAACCACACCATTGGACGTAACGTCAGATGTAAACCTATCAGACGTAAAGACGCGTCTGTCTGGCCGTTCGTTTACTTCTTGCTTCGCCATGCCACATATCAAGCAGTGCTTTGTAGTAAGTAAATCAAAACATTTTACTCAAGTACAAACGTATAGATCTTGCATATAATTTAAAAGATACGTCTAAACCGCAAACTAAGAACGGAATGTTACGTTGCAGGACAAAAATTGTTTCTACGAGAAATTCTTGTTGCCGTCTGACGTTTGACCCCAGTCTGAAAAAAGTTACAAAGAAATTATTCATCCAAAAAGAGTGGCTGGTTGCAGGTTTTGCATTGTTAAGAGTTGGAGACATGCAATTGTGCAGAAAATTATCCTGTAAACTTCAGACATATCATCCCACAGAATGAGGTGCCACCGTGATTAGAACAAAGGACTCGAAAACGCTTAGAGTAGGGTTCCAAAACCCATCTGGCAATACACACTATATATATAGTGAGAACTGTATTTGTCAGACCAGGACTCGAATCCGTTTTTCCTGACGAAAAGGTACCTTAACCGTTAGCCTTTCTGAGAACATCTCGAAGTCAGTCTCAAATTTTCATTGTCTCTGATAAATCCATCAGAAATTCTAGTACGGATCAGGACGTGATAGTACCAAAAGGGTCGACAGATTTGGTACAGAATCGTGGCTTATGACGCTACAAGGGATATATCGTAGATGAACTAAAGTTTCAGAATTTCGGATCGGTTTAAAACACTATAATGCCAAGACATTTTATCTTCATTTCATTTCAGTGGATTTAATTTGGTTCAAAACCGCGTTTAGTTTTCCCTCAACAGACAAGTTGTAGACTGCCATCCAATCCTTGTCGAGTCAGAGCTTATGTTTCATATTCAACGATTTTGTCTGTGGATGTCGCTTCCATCCTTGCTTGCTTATTTGCACGGGAGATAGAGAAAACCTGCACATCCTTTGCAGACCCTCCGCCTTACAGTCACCGAAAAACGCAAAAACGTTCTCTGGCCAAACGAACTTACGCGCACTCCTTGCTGTTCGGCCGTCTTTCATGGCCGTACCTATACAGTGGTGCATATCTGACCTAGTTATTTGGGAAATTTCGCTTCCTTCATGGTCTCCCTACCTTGTTAGCTTGTCTGACCACTCTGTACAATTTATAGGAAGAAAATCTAGTGGTAGGGAGAAACACACACATACAATGAGACAAAGACGTGCTTAAAAGATGCAGGTTTCTTATCTTTTCCGTGTTCGGGGTCGATAAAACTGAGCGCCATTCAGTGATGCTACAAATCCAACTTAAAGATTTCGTCAGTAACATATGATCACTTTAAGTGGTTGCAGTGCATCCTAGGAGTCTCGTCGCAGAGTTTAAAGCCTAATAAGTCAAAAAATGTCTTCATATCAACATTTATTATGTAACCACAACTCAATAGAAATTTCTCTACTGATGTACCTCTCCCAGTCAGATCAAGGCACGGATGTCACAAAGTATGAATATACAATTTGTGACAATTAAGCAGCCTAAAGGTTATCACTGTTTTAATGTATATTAGTATCAGATCAACGGTTTTTATATTACGTTGGTTAGAATGTATATCTGTGGTAACAATCGTACTTGATTCCACTATTTCCACAACCCGTTCCGCCGTCTGAGCAAAATAAAACATTTATGCAAACCTGCGATTTCTACATCTACATGGATACGATGCAAATCGCACTTGAGTGCCTGGTAGTGTGTTCATTGAACCACCTTTACATTATTTCTCTATTATTCCACTCTCGAACAGCGCGCAGGCAAAAACGAACACCTATGTACTTCCGTGCGAGCTCGGATTCCGTTATTTTATTATGATTGTTTCTTCTTGTGTAGGTCGGCGTCAACGAACTATTTGCGCAGTCTGAGGAGAAAGTAGGTGATTGAAATGTCACGAGAACATCCCCCACAACGGAAAACGCCTTTGGTTTAATGATTTGCACCCCAAAGTCCATGACACTCTCTCCCCTATTTCTCGACAGTAAAAAACGTACTCCCTTTCTTTCAATATTCTCAATCTACGCCGTAAATCCTATCTGGTAAGGATCCCAGACCGCGCAGCAGTATTCAAAAAGAGGACGGACAAGCGTAGTGCAGGCAATCTCTTTAATAAATCCGTTTCACCTCCTGGGTGTCCTGCCAATCAAACGCAGTCTTCGGTTCGCGTTTCCCACAAAATTTTCTGTGTGTCCTTTCCAATTTAAGTTCGTAATTCCGAGGCATTTAGCTAAATTTACGGCCTTTATATTTGACTGATTTTCGTGCTAGAGAAGTTTAACTGATTCCTTTTAGTATTCATTGGTGATCACTCACTCATTAGTCAGTTGCCAATTTGCACACCATACAGATATCTAAATCGTTTTGCAATTATCTCTGATCTTCTGATTTTTTTTACTAGACGATAAATGACAGAGTCTTCTGCAAAAAAACCAATACAGCTGCTCAGATTGTCTCCTAAATAGTTTATACAGATGAGGAACAGCAGACGGCCTGTAACACTACTTTGGGGAACGCCAGAAATCACTTCTGTTTTACTCGATGGCTTTCCGTCAGTTGTTACTAAATGTGACATCTGAAAGGAAGTCACAAACCCAGTCCCGTAACTGAGACGATATTCCATCAGCCCGCAATTCGATTACAGGCCGCTTGTAAGGTACGGTGTCAAAAGCTTTCTGGAAATCTAAAAATATGAAATCAATTTGAAATCCCTTGTCGACAGCACTTAACACTTAGTGTGAGTAAAGAGCTAGTTGTGTTGAACAAGAACGATATTTTCCAAATCAGTTTTGTCTGTGTGTCAATAGTCTGTTATCTTCGATGTTATTCATAATGTCCGAACACAATATAAGATCTAAAATCCAACTACATATCTATGTTAATAATGTGGACTGTAATTTAGTAGATTAGTCCTACTGCCGCACGTGTTCGAGTTGCATGTGAAAAACATGATCTCTTGTTCTCCAGCGTACTTCAATAAACGTTACTCTTGAAAATTTCTCAGAACAGTCGTTTGAGCTGTACTATCGCACAGCAGCTTCCTATGTTAATACGTGGTACAGGTTTGGAATTAGCGAAATGAGATGTCCCACGAAACAGTAGTATCCTAATACGTTCTTCAGTCGTATTACAACCTATGTTTATCGTAGCAAATTATGGGGTAATGAATGTAACTGGTCTCAACATTAAAAATATAGATTTTTTTACGGTTTCAGGATGATTGTGGGGTATCTATTGAATCAGCAAGCAATCAGCAAAGTTATTCTGTTTGTTATAAACATGTACTGTGTAGAAATAGACTTCATGTGACACCAACTTAGGTTCGATGATAGATTATGAAATTTCCAGGTTGTAATAGTTACAGAGATGGGCTTTCCCAGGATACACTAACTGGAAGAACTGCATGAAACTAACCTACAGACTTCAGAAAGTGTAATTGTACCGGTTTCCGAGGAAGTGTTTCAAGCGCTCTGCTGTTTCTGACCTATATCAACGGCAGAGGAGATATGAGCTGCCCTCTTAGACTGTTTAGAGGATGCAGTCATTTGCCGTCTTGTAAAGTAATCAATGATCAAAACCAGTTGCAAAATGATGTAGACAAGATAAATGTATGGTGCGAAAAGTGACAATTGACTCTAGGTAATGGAGATGTCAAGTCATCCACATGAGTACTAACAGAAATGCGCTAAACTTAGGTTACACGATAAATCGCACGAATCTAAATACTGTAAATTCAACTAAATATTTAGGCATTGCGATTACGAATAACTTAAATTGGAACGCTCACACAGAAAAAAAGAAAAAAGACTTCGACTTTTTAGCAGAGCCCTTGGAAAATGTAAGTAGTACACTAAAGGGACTGCTTACACCACGCATGTCCGCACTCTTCTGGAGTGTTGCCGTTCGGTGTGGAGTCCACATCAGATGGGAGTGATGGAGAACATCGAAAAAGTTCGAAGAAGCCCTGCATGTTTCGCATTATTGCGAAATAAGTGAGAAAGTGCAACGGGCAGATACGGTTCTTCCGCGCGCCGTTCGGGGTAAAACGGTAGAGAAATAGCTTGAACAGGGTTAGATGAACCATCTGCCAGTTACGAGGGCTGTTCGGAAAGTAAGGCCTGATCGGTTGCGAAATGAAAACCACAGTGAAAATCAAATTTTTTTTTATTCGCAACAGTTACCCACACCTTCCAGCTACCCCTCCAAATAGTCGCCGCTCCTCGTCACAGAAAGCAGCTTCCTGTGCTTTCCGCCAGTTCTCTACTCTTGTCTGCCTTTCGTTGTTTGTGCCAAAATGTCTGTGGCCAGCGGTTCATCTGTGCAGAGATGAACATCAGAGGGAGCCAATTAAGGGCTGTATTGTGGGTGATCACTTCCATCGAAAACGCTGCAGGAGCATTTTAATTGCCCCTGCAGAATGCAGCTGAAAATTGTCTTGAAGAAGAAACGCATGAAATTCGTGTTATGTGGGCTGCATAGCTTCAGGCAAAATCTCGTACATACTTGGCGGGAGACACAATAGTTCAGCACAATGTGAAGCGATCGACAGGCACACTAAAGACACTGCCCAACACATCTGTGCAAAGTTTCATTCGATTTTGACAGTGTTTCCATTTCGCGCCTCACCGGACCTTACTTTCAGAATACGCCTCGTACTTAACTGTGGATCGTACAGTAATCATGTAGATTCCTGGTGAGTCTTAACTTTTTCAGAGTAGTATATAGTAGAATGTACTTTCCTTCCAGCCCAAATAAACTGACAACAAAGCTAGCGATCTCGTCCATTACTCGGCTGCACTTGCATGCAGCAGATCTCCAGTATGCACAAAGCTGAGTGTTTAATTCACTTGTGGCAGGTGCGCCGTGAGTCTCAGGATCTACAAGCGGAGATTGATGCCCGCAGCTTCTTCGGCGCCCGCCATGCGCTGGAGACGTTGTCGCAGCTCGCCTGGTGGGACCCCGTCAGCGGATGCGTGCGCATGCTGGACTCTGCTATCGTCAAGGTACACACTACATCTACTACTACTACTACTACTACTACTACTACTTCTTCTTCTTCTTCTTCTTATGTCTGTCCTGCATCGGTGCAGGATCTGCGTAGTTACGAACGAATTTAACATGATTTTAAGTATGTAGACTGAAGCGCCGAATGAAAATTAAGACGACCGGGAATCGAACTCGGGTCTCCAACTTACTAAGCAGGTGCGTTATCCAATAAGCCACCTTGGTACAGCGGCCCACACAACTGTACAGATTACCCTGACACGCTTCGAGCCTCGATCTAAATTCTCTCTCCTGCCCCACTTTACTTTAAATTCCCCCAGATACACGAACAGAATTGCCGAGGCTCTCCATGTTCTAGAATAGCCCTTCAGCATCTAACGTTAACGGGGCTCTTAGCCTGAGGCCCTTGACCGGGTACTTATACAGATGAAATGACACAGTTTGAGACTGGGGTGGCAGTGAGAATTTGGATCGAGGAGGGAGGTGTGGCAGAGTAATCAACGCAGTTGCGTGAAAGGATGTGCGAAGGTGGTTCAGTGGCTAACGCACCTGCCTAGCAAGCAAGACACCAGGCTACGGTTCGCGACCTTGGTACAAATTTTCAATCGCCGCTTGTGTGTATACGTAAAATCATTCCCAAATGAGACCAGTAAAGTCCCTGAAACGGAGTAATTTCATTTGGAATTGGCATGATTTGGTTTCGTGTTTGCCAGATGCCCTTCCTGTCACAGCTCCTGTTACCCCTGGGACGGACGGTGTGTTATCCAACTGCCTGCGTGTAATGTTGTTCACGTGAGTGTATGAGAAAGTTTTGTAAACATTTCCGAACTGTGTAACTGAGGCGGTATCTAGGAACAGCCCGGTATTAACAGAGTGGGATATGGGAAACCACCTACAAACTACAGCCAGGCTTGCTAGCACAGACTTCGTCGTTAACCCCTTGCCGTACCATTTAGTAAGACAAAATCCTTGCCCAAGCGATTGGAGACGGCGCGTGTGAAACGGGCCAGCGTGATGCGTGAGACAATCTCAAAGCGGACGCTGTTACGTAACTACACGTTTGTTTCACATGGCACTGCACTTGTGGATTTTAACATAAAATTCATGTTCGTTTTTATATACGTTTTCGTAATAGAATGTTCCAAACAATACTTCAAAATATACATTTCTACACAAAAGCAATATTTTAAAAGAAATTAAAATCTTCGTGGGCGTTTCTGGGTGTGACTTGTTCAGAAGGAATGTAATAACACGATGCCTGAACGTAGGTGTGATTACAAGAAGAAATGCTGTCTTTGAACAAATTACTGGTAGCAAAATTCCGAGTGGTTATAATTGAAGTGCAGCTACTCCAGTGTGGGTTGTAATTAGCGTCTGGCAGCTAAATTTGGTAGCTATGCTAATGCGTTGATGAGGAACCGATTTAAGCTGGAATAAAATTAGTTCTAGCTCCAGCTCTGGCGATCAGGTGCCTGGCGTTCAACCGCATCTCATCGACGTCTCCTGTGCTCCTATTGAACGAACTGTCTAATCGGTAACTAATAATAAAATCATTAAGCGTTTGTCACTAGTCCGAAATTTCCCAGCCATGTTCCTTTCCTAATCCATTAGACATCGAATCATTTCTATACGTCTTTCTTGCATTCACAGCGCCAGATTTACACCTAGTGACAAATATTGGAAACTTTTTAAACCTAAATCGGTTCCGCATTAACGCATTGCAATATCTACTAACTCTAGTTTCCATAATTACAGTCCACACAGGACCTCTGTGAGGCGGTGCACTTTAATTGCAACCAACAGGTTCTGCAATTCAAAAAATTGAGTCCAGCATGGCATGGTGATTTCGAAAGCATTCTGGTAGATGCAACTCCACTTTACACTCTGTGGATTGCTCTGTCCTTTCGCTTCGTATTTCGTGTTTCATGCAGACATTGCACATTCTTGTCGGGTTTTTTAGGGGTCGGACAGGTATCTCCTGGTGAATGGGCCCAATATTGCGCTTGTGGCCAAAGAGCTTTTCCACCTAGTGATTGGCTTCCCACGATTTTCGTACTCCGGCAACTGAACATTTTTGAACATTACCTCTGCTACATTTATTCGTTAATCAATACGTTTCCTTTCTCTGATCGTGTATCATTTTTTTAGATAATGTACGAATTGAATAGAGCCACATCTGGGCTTTCGTTTCAAAGAGCGTGACTCTCATTCGGTCCGGATCCGGTGCACCTCCCCGTCCTGGAAGCGGCTCTCTACCGCGCACCGCTATCCAGGCAGGTCAAGGTATGCAGTAGAGCGTTTATCGACAGTGTTGTCTACATAAAGTCGTGATAAAAACCTAAGATAATCATACAATGTAACCCTTCACGGCCGATAGTTGCGTGCTTGGTGAAATTTGTTTCACAGACATAATCCGTGTGGTCCAAGGTTTACTCATCTGTGTAACGTTTCACCTCATGTTGGAGACATCAACAGAGGGTATAGGCACTCTTCGGCACCGTGGCCTTTCGTCTGCCAGTGTACTGCTAGGCTCAAAAGAGATGCTTTCACCACTTCGTCCTGTTAAAATGGTAAACCCAAACTCCACTGACAAATTTGGGAGGCTGTTCAGAGATATTTTCCGAGTGTTTTGGTAGAAGGTACTCTTGGTCTCCACTCCGTTGTTAACAAGTACTAACGTTTCGTTTGACTTATTCTCCCATTTACCTTGTATCTGTATGGTTATGAAAATAATTACACAATGAAAATGTCGACGATATGCTGCGTGCGTCTTGTTTGGAAATAAATTTTGTAACATGACTAGTACAGATCGTTTCTTTTGGCTTCAGAGGGGTCAAAATGAGAGAAATAAACTTTCTGCCCGTCAGTCTTCCCTACCATCAGATTGGAAGAATCTCATCTGATTTGCTGCTCCCCGGTCAGTAATGTTGTCGCGTTCTTCATTTACTGCAGTTATTTCGACTGCAGATCGAAATTGATTAGTGAAGAGAACACAGGGAGGATACAGATCAGTAACAGACAGCTTAAAGAAAAGCAAATATATTCTCGTAAACGCATGAGAATGAGGCCGTCTCGATACAAATATGTGGCAACTAGCCAGTCCACAATTTCGGGCTACAGCTTAACAAAGATGACTCCGGAATTCGAATCACAAGTTACGGTAAAGTGCCATGAGTGTGAAAACATGGTGCTAATAAAGGACAGGAGCAGCACAACAGACTTCCATATTACCATTGATAAAACAGGGAAGCTGATCCCTCGCGGCCCAAGCCAAATATTTACGTCTTAAAAACGGTCGTCTTTACTACGAGCATTCTGCCGCAAATGACTGGATAAAACGGAGCGTAATAGGTGCCGGTTGCTTCCACGGCGGTGTAAAAGAACACATGCAGCGCAGATGCGCTACTGCTGGTCACGAAATACAGCCTGCAATGTACTCCCACTAACTGATCGCACCAAGCACTCCAACGGATTGACAGAGAGGGAGACTGTCAGCAGTTTTGTAAACTCGGGTCCTCGCAGACTGTGTGCTTCCTCCGAAAGTAAAAGGTCCCTGCCGCCTACATCGGCGGCGGCGGCAATGCCAACGGTCTCTTAACTTTCAGCCGAGGGGCTGCTCAGTCCGCCCACGCACACGCTGACGCTACAGGGGTGGCGCCAGGCCTCTGGGCGTCGAACAGGCCGGTGTCCCTCCGCGCAACTGTAACCTTGGTGTGGACTTTTGAAACCAATGCGCACTGCTGGATCTGCTGCAGTTCTACGCCACTTCGAGGAATTTCCGAATTTACTGACAGGCGAACCAAGAAATTTAAACATCGCCACAGTCTGTTGTTAGTCTTGTGTATAGACAAGTTACCTGTGATTACTGATGCTTGAGAAAATTACTTTTAATTCTTAATTAATTGAATTAAATTCATAGTCTTATTAATAAAGGGGTGTGCAGCCCGTGGCTACCACCACTGAACTACTAACTATACTAACAACCTGAATCTGTGACTGGAGTAGAAGTTTTAATTTTATCTTCTCTTTATATTGTAACCTCCCCACCGTAATTTTAAAGGAAAAGGAAATGACAATACTCAATAGAAATGGGAGCCAAGTGTAACCTCCCCACCGTAATTTTGAAAAAAGTATGGGCAATATTATTTAAGAATGCTAATGGACACTGCGCTATGCGTAACCTGCCCACAATGAAATGTACTGACAATGGCAACAAAAATGTGAAATACGCAATCTGACTCAAATATAAATTCTTCACAAAATTTAAAGTCCGTTCAGTGACAAGAAAATACAATTAAACCGAAATATCGGTCTTTGGCCCTGTGTAAAACAATCAGAATTAAAGTCTTACCTCAGAATAAATGGATGTCACATATCTGCTCTTGTTGTTGCGCACCGCTTGGAGGAACTACATTGCAAATAATAATATTCTCTTTTTTTTTTTTTGTAATTCTAGTGAAATTTTTCTTCAAAAGAAGTGGAATGAAATGGGGAGTGCAACGAGATCTTTAGTTCAATAAAAAATTAAATTTGAAAAAATGCTTTTGAAATAAAAATTATTATTGGGGAACTTGTTGGAGAATAATTACAATAAATAAATTTTTACATTATCTAATGATTATATTAATTAATGGTATACCTTATTCCTCATCTTGACCAGTGTTGCCGACCGCCTACATCACACAACCGCACTGGGCTGCTACTACTGACCGACCGCTCTGCATGACGACTACAGACTGAGTACTGCTATCAACTAGACAGAGCTACAGACTCGCAACGACTGAACTGACAGACTCCCAACGACAGACCAACTGCTACTGCTGACCGACCGCTCTGCATGACGACTACCGACTGCCACTGACTGAGAACCGCTCGCAACACTCGCGCGGTCAAGCGCATACTCTCTGGTCACAGATGCTACAATGCCTCGCCATCGCTGCTATGTTACATACGTGTTTCATAACCCTCCACTGGGGGGGCAAAAATTTGGCAGCGATGGTGAGTCATTTGGACTTGCCAAGCGCGGCAAAATTTTTCTTTAATTAACAAAATTCTACAACTTACAGAGTATTTAAATGTTGTGCACACGCACTAAGTACAAAATATATCAGACAAAGACAAAATGTGAGTACAAAACATAGTAGCAAATCAGAAAAGTATATACAAATTATTTGACAGATAAAGTGCACAGGCACTGAAAAAATTCTTTAGCATATTCAGAACAAATAAACAGACTGGCAAAAAATATTATGTTGACAAGTGACATAAGTGTACTCGCATTGGAGTTCAGCGAATCGAAAAATGTATAACCTATGAACATAAATGATGTTACCAAAAAAATTTTTTCTTTATGTGACAAGAATCAGGATAGGAAAGGGAAGGATTGCATCATGGTTGTAGCACTTTAGATTGCACACAGCTGCTCTGAAAGTCCATATCTTTCCACAGAAGTACAACACCAAGTGACACAACTTGAAGATCTTTTCCCATCAGAATTTATCAGTGTAGCCAAGACACTGAACTGTCGTAGTAATGTTCCATGTTTTCATTTTGGCAGTACATTAGGTACACCAAACAGTGGGACCATAATAATGTCTTCATCGCTCATGGTGGTGGACAGCATGTCGTGTCAACACCACACTCTTACAAGGCACACCAACGTAGAATTAGTGCAAAACCAAAGATAGTGCTCCATGATCACTAGGATAAACAGGACAAATGGACATTGCAGTAATTCAGGGTAGTCAGCTTATGAGGTGAAGGACATCAAGTCACATAATATTGACAATTACAGACTTAATTAGTAGTTTGTGGCATTCATAGCCCAGTTATTGAACATTCCTGTACCAAGTATGTAGTATTACAGAAAAATGTTCATTAATTGTTGTACATAGAATCAGTAGCCTTCTTTTCCTGGTTACAAAGCATTATGAAATAATCGCATTCTTTTCAGTTACAGAGTATAATTAAGAATCATTAACCTTCTCCTAATTACAGTTAATTAATCATTTGTCATTCCAATAATCATTAGCCTTTTCCTAATTACAGTTAATTAATCATTTGTCGTTAATTAATCATTTGTCTAATTACAGTTAATTAATCATTTGTCGTTAATTAATCATTTGTCTAATTACAGTTAATTAATCATTTGTCGTTAATTAATCATTTGTCTAATTACAGTTAATTAATTAATCATTTGTCATTTCAATATAGTAAGAATTATTAGCCTTAATTAATTACAAAGCATTATTAAACAGTACCATAGTTAATTAATTATGTGTCATTCCAATCTATTAAGAATCACTAGTCTTTTCCTAATTACAAAGCATTATGAAACAGTCACATTCATTTCCAATAACAAAGTATGGCATCGTTAATTAATCATTTGAAATAGTAAGAATTATGAGCCTTCTCCTAATTACAAAGCATTATTAAACTGTCACATTCATTTCAAATTACAAAGTATCAACATTGGAAACAAGAGCTAATCAATGGCATAATTAATCACAATTCTTCAAGTGACAATTATTGGCACTCAGTGGCCAGCAAGTATTGAATAGAATCATCATTCAGTATTATGCAGCTTATTACGAAGTCATTATTAAAAATCAGGTAATTATAGTCATAGCATTAATAATCATGGGCATTACAAGTACTCATTACAATAAACAGTGTTCCTCATTCAGTAGTATTCAGATCATTACAAAGTCATTATTAAAATCAGTTAATTACAGTCAAATCATTAGTAATCACAAGCATTATAAGTAGTATCATTATAATAAACAGTGGCAGTTATTAGCTAGTGACAAAGCATCATTTTGAATATAGTCTCATTAAGAGGTCATTAATCAAGTGACTATTAAACGGTCACATTCATTTCAAATTACAAAGTATCAACATTGGAAACAAGAGCTAATCAATGGCATAATTAATCACAATTCTTCAAGTGACAATTATTGGCACTCAGTGGCCAGCAAGTATTGAATAGAATCATCATTCAGTATTATGCAGCTTATTACGAAGTCATTATTAAAAATCAGGTAATTATAGTCATAGCATTAATAATCATGGGCATTACAAGTACTCATTACAATAAACAGTGTTCCTCATTCAGTAGTATTCAGATCATTACAAAGTCATTATTAAAATCAGTTAATTACAGTCAAATCATTAGTAATCACAAGCATTATAAGTAGTATCATTATAATAAACAGTGGCAGTTATTAGCTAGTGACAAAGCATCATTTTGAATATAGTCTCATTAAGAGGTCATTAATCAAGTGACATGCTATTCAGAGTTGATCAGTATTATTCAGAATTATCATAAACTAGTGACATTATGTGGGACTGGTAATACATTTTTTTTTTTTTTTTTTTTTTTTGTTAGCAATGCATTGCGTTGGGATCGATAATTAATTGCTGAAACATAACACTATTTGCTTTTGACCTATTGCAGCAAATGAGGATAGGTAACGTCATTCGTCATGAGTCAGCTGTAGCAAGATTATGTAACAAGGCAGTACATGTGATCACATTTATAAGTGATAAACACAAATGGGTAAAATATAAAAATGCAAGTACTAGAACAGGTATAATAACTAACAGGTTTAGTAAGTGTCATGAAAAACTTCTCCTGGAAAAAATACAAAAATGGATTATTGACCTGAAAGAAGAAACGCACACTATGCTAAAAAGTAGTGAACTTCGAATTAACAGGTAGTGAAATGTGTATAAAAATGTGTTCCATAGCTGTCCTTTCCAAAACTTTCAGTCATCCTACTATGCAATGTAACACCTGCTGTCAAAGCAAACTGCAACAAATACTTAAATAACTACATAACATAAATACATTACTTCAACATTATTCTCATCTGTAAAGAAAAACTTCATTATCCATATCATCATAACTTCACCATTATCATCACCTGTAAAGAAAAACTTCATTATTCATAATACCATATCCTTCATCATTATTCATCAGTATTCATTATCATCTGCAAAAAATCACTTCATTACTCATTACATAACTATTCCTTATCTCTAGCATATTTCATCACTAAAACTAAGATGTGTAGTTCTCTCTGACAGCCTGCATCAATCACCTTGTATTCTGAAAGAAAAAATTAGTTAAGACTGCTATTCTTCGATGAGTATAGTATATTCTTGTTAATGTTTGTTAATCCTGATCCATTTACTCTTCCTCATAAAGTTATTGCATCTCCTTTCGTTTATTCCGTAGGTGAAATTCCATTTATGTTAAATTTATTTCTTAGAATCATCATTCCTTTCTGAAATTGATGAACAAAGATTAATGTCCTGCATTTAAATCATATACCCACTAAATAATGACTGGTTTAT
Source organism: Schistocerca piceifrons (assembly GCF_021461385.2). Taxonomy (NCBI): domain Eukaryota; kingdom Metazoa; phylum Arthropoda; class Insecta; order Orthoptera; family Acrididae; genus Schistocerca; species Schistocerca piceifrons. The sequence goes on along the minus strand of NC_060142.1, from coordinate 281,641,911 downwards.
GGTAACATAATTAACCCTACAGCATAACATGACAGAAAACGTAATATGTCAAAAACATTGACAGTGTTCAAAAACAAAGATATACACAGAATAATACAATGCAGTAGAAAAAAAATGTTAAACAGTCACGATCTTGAGGTATCATATGGCAACAAAATGTCGAAGTCAACTGGTGTGTGTTATATCTTAACTATTTCACAGTACATACAAACAAAACTTGAAAACAATCATACACACAAAAAAAAGTGGAAAATGTGCACGGTCTGATGTGTAACGACAAGAAAAGCGACCTGCTAACCTTACCTTGCCGGGCACTTGCCAAGAAAAAAATACGATAATCATCAGTAATTAGTAAGGTGAATTAATTGCATTAGTAAATGACATCATAGTGTGTTGAATCATACAGTGGTTTCACTCAATAAACGGTTTAATGTTTGAGATATGGTGATTGCCTTTCGATTTTCTGGTTCTCAAAGTTTCGACGTGTACAACATTGGGGTGAGGGATGCTGCGAATCCGATACGGACCTGCGTATAGAAGTTCAAATTTACGGCACTTACCTTTTAATTTGCTGGATAAATAGTGCGTACGTACTAATATCTTCTGTCCAACGTGAAAGTCGCGGCGTGTACAAACCTGTTTTTGCTGTCTTCTCCGGCGCTCTGCGGCACGTTTGATGTTGTTCAGCGCAATGTCAATTATTTCGTGGTGTCGTAGGCGACGACTTTTGGGAAATTCTATTAATTCTTTAATTTTGTTCGGTGGTTCAATGTTTTTCAGTATAACAGTCGGAGATAGCATAGTGGATTCATTTGGAATGGAATTAATTACATCTTGGAATGAGAGTATGTGTGTATCCCAATCAATATGTCTTTTGTGGCAGTATATTCGGCACAGCTTACCAATTTCTTTCATTAACCGTTCACAGGGGTTCGAAGAAGCGTGGTACTTGGATATATAGATCGGAGAAATGTTTCTGGCTCGTAACATGCGTGTCCATACGCTACTACGAAATTGAGATCCATTGTCAGAAATTACTTTCATTACATGCCCTACATGAGATAGAAAATGTTTTACAAATGCTTTCGAAACAGTTTTAGCAGTAGCTTTGCGTAATGGAGTGAAAGTAACAAATTTTGAAGTGAGCTCAACAGCGACAAATATGTAGCAAAAACCTCTGTTAGTTCTGGGAATCGGACCAAAAGTATCTACAGCGGCCATATGTCTTAATTTAACAGGTACAATGGGATATAATGGAGGAATATGTGAGGTGGTGTCTGATTTAGCTTTCTGGCAAATTTTACAAGACGCTAAAACTCGTCGTATACGTTTCTCCATGTTGGTAAAATAACAGTTCTGTCTCAGTATAAGAAAACATTTTCGTGCTCCGTAATGTGCGTAACTTAAATGAGTGTACCAAATTAATTTGTTAACCAGTTCGTCAGGAATGCATAATAACCAATTGTTGCTGTCAGGATGAGAGCGGCGAAACACAATGTCATTGCGCACAGTGTAATGGTTTCTAATCGTAACATTATTCCTATCTTCCCAAAGGTGTTTAATTTCTTTCCACACATTGTCTTTATTTTGCTCCTTTGCTATGTCCTGTAATGACAATGAAATAAAGTTTTCAAATGCAACTTGTTGAATGTACAAGACACTGAAATTTGTTTTGCAGAAGTTGGTTGCTACGTCTTGCTGATTGTTGCCGAGAGAACGCGATAGTGCGTCTGCTATAACATTTTGTGTGCCGGGAATGTGAACAATCGTAAAATTAAATTCCTGTAAATATAGTTTCCATCTACTTAACCTGTCGTGAGTGAATTTAGCTGAAAGCAAAAATTGTATCGCTCTGTGGTCTGTGTAAACAGTGGTATGTCTGCCATAAAGAAAGTGCCGAAATCTCGTGAAAGCCCATACAACACATAATGTTTCCAATTCTGTAACGGAGTAATTTCGCTCAGTAGGTGACAGAATGCGACTTGCAAATGCGATGTTTTTAATTACTATTGAACCATCTTCTTCAATTTCCTGGAAAATATGTACGCCTAAAGCGGTGTTGGAACTGTCGGTGGCAATAGAAAAATTTCTAGTAAGGTCTGGGTGCGATAAAAGTGGAGCATTCAACAAAGCATGTTTCAGATAACATTCTCGTGAACAAAATTCTGCGTGTCAAAAGTAATGTTTGCGTTACTGTAATATGCAATCTGTGCTGTGTCTGGTTAAAATCTATCGTACGTTCCGTTATTTATTTTACGGGAGGATGCTGTGGCATATCCACTACATGAACTGTTCTGTTATTTCTTACTGACGTGTTACGCTATAGATGACACCTATTGTTTGGATCATTCATGATAATGTGTTGTTGCTGATGTTCTTGCTGCTGAAAAGATCGACTGTTATTAAATGTACGCTGAAAATTGCGCTCGTTATTTTTACGTCTGTCATGATAGTAATTTCTATACGGCGCATTGCGATAGGAATTGAAATGGTGTGTTGTCTGTACGTAGTTATTTTTTTGCTGCCATGCGTTACTATTTGTTATACCAGGGACTATACGTACACGCGGCGAAACATTAAAGTTTGGTTGACCTTGTAGACTACATTGTTGGTTAGGTATGCTAAGCGGTTGACTTTCATGTTGTTGCGGTGAAAAGGTCTATTGTTACCAAAAAATGCGTTTGCTGTTAATTTTACACATACTGATGATTACGATTTTTATCTGTTATTTAAGTTCTCGTGATTCTGGAGTGCCTAATGAAAATTGTCACATTCGGTAAAAATTTGTCTTATCGGGTTTTCATTACATATTCTTAATACTAGGTAGAGCAACAGTTAAAGAGCAGTTTGGATAGATATAAAGGATAGTAGAAGAAAAGGCAGCAGTGCAGAAAACTAAAGATGAAACAGCACTACTACAGCTCGGGGCCCTATGCTCGCTACGGCACATATTCATTAAAGCGTAATGAATCCCCTGAGGTCTTTTACGCACTGCAAATAAATTTTAGCTTTTGTGTTACAGGCAATAGCGATAAAATTTCAAAGGCAAATTGTTGTATCCGTGCAAATTCAAATTTCTTCATTACAGGCAATGCTGTTGTAAATACAAAAATAAATTGTCGCATCTGGTTCAAAGCTAGCTTCTGCATTACAGGCAATAGCGGTGAAAGCATAAAAACAAATTGTCGTATACAGCTCAAAGCGTGTACCTGTGTTCTGTCATTATTAAATTCTTTACATTTTCTTGCGGATAAAAATTGCTCATAATCTATGTTCTCGTCACCGAATTTGAGAACACGTTCAGGTTTGTATGTGAATCTGTTCGTCTGTGTCATTTCGTACTTCAAGTTACGTAGCTTTTCAGATTTTAAATCGCGTGGCTTTTCGGATTTTAAGTCGCGTAGTTGCTGTAAATTGCTCACATTATACACGCTGCGTAAGTCTGACGAATGTTGGCAAAGTGGCGTCTGCTGTTGTATGTTATTAACTGAAGTGTTTTTCATTTCTGTTACTTCTTGTTGTAAATTTGATAACTTCCTACGTAACGTGTTGTTAGATGAATCGATCTCATTAATTGTCTGCTGTAAATTTTGAAATTCAGGCGTTTGGATAAATGAAACCGGTGCAGTATCGTCTGATTTATTGTCATTAGCATTTTCGATAACATCAATACGACTGGCCAATTCATCACATTTTTCAGTCAATATCTTAACCTGATCATCGGTTTTAGAATCAGACGCATTAATCTGTTTTTGCAACTTGCGCGTAGTTTCGCTCAGTTTTTTAACATCAGCTTTGATAACATCACAATCCTGTGTTAGATCTAATTGTTCGAATCTGTCACTGTTTGAATATTTACTGTGTGTGTATCTGCTTTTGATTTAAGGTCAGAAATTTCATCCCGTAATTCCGCGTTCAATTGTTCTATGGTATTAATTTTGTCGGACAATGTAGTAATATTATTGTCTACATACGTCTTCGCTTTCGCGAATATTTTACGTTTGTCCTCTTGTCTTTGTGCAGTGATTGTTTCCATGACTTGTCGTTTTACTTTGTTTTGATCCTGAATAAATCTGCGGAAACGCGTATCACTGTTCTGTATGTGCTGATTAAAGCGCTCGTTAATCTGAGTGTTCTGCTGTTCGAATTTCGTGTCTATCTTTGCGTCCATAGTGCGCGAAAGTTCTACCGTCATTGCTCTAAACTCGTCCCGTAATTGTGTAGCTTTTTCAGAGCACTGTTTGGCGACTCCGCTAATTTCGTCTCTGAGTGTATTTGTCGCGGCTGTTTGCGTTTCCCTTAATTCTTGCGCAACAGACTTTATTTCTTCGCTATTTTTTTGTGAACAAGCCTCAATTTCCACGCGCAACTGTTCCTTAGTGTCATGGCACTGCGCGGCAACGGCTGTAATTTGTTCACTAAGTTGTTTGAAATTTTCGTCATTATTGTCAAGTTTTTCATTTAAGTGCTTGTTATCTTCCCTAAGTTGTTTGACCTGTTCATTAAATTGTTGTTTGATATCTTCACTCTGTTGTTGTAGCAATCTTACCATGATTTGTTCAAAGCCAAAGTTAGCGTTTATACTCTCTGTGCTGTTTAGTGGTGGATCTGGAACTTTCACGCTTACTGTAACCATTTGGTTATTCTGAGCAGTCGGATGTACACTGTCAGACATTATTTCGGAATTAAATAAATCCGTCGTACTTTCAGTATCCTGTTCATTTTCATTAGACAAATTTGTCTGTACATTACTTGGATTTTCTAAATCGGGTGTGTTAAGCTCGGCAGCGCTCATTACCATAGAGCATTCTGCGTCATCAATTGTCGTCAAGTTAACAGACGAGACAATTGAGTTCGTTTGTTCATCATTAAGGTGAAAGTCATCTTTAGTGGTTGGAATGCACTGATTGTTAGTGAACGCAGGATTGTCATAATTACGTTGCGTATCACAATTACTATCGGTCACGTTGTTTAAGTCGGTAATTTCATTCACAATACTTCGCGATACACTATTCAGTCTTTCGCGGCATTTTTACAATAGTCAAAATTTTTCATAAAACAAATGAGCACAATGCAAAAGCAACACACAAATACAACAAAGCAACAAATTTCCGTTGACCTGTAGAGAGAAAGTCACAAGATTAATAAAAGCGTAGCGCCAAATCCTAATTATACTTAAGCAAATAAGAGCAGATATCTGACTGTTGCTCAAAAGACTCTCAACGAAATACGATCCTGGACTGGGTGTCGCCAAGTGTAACCTCCCCACCGTAATTTTAAAGGAAAAGGAAATGACAATACTCAATAGAAATGGGAGCCAAGTGTAACCTCCCCACCGTAATTTTGAAAAAAGTATGGGCAATATTATTTAAGAATGCTAATGGACACTGCGCTATGCGTAACCTGCCCACAATGAAATGTACTGACAATGGCAACAAAAATGTGAAATACGCAATCTGACTCAAATATAAATTCTTCACAAAATTTAAAGTCCGTTCAGTGACAAGAAAATACAATTAAACCGAAATATCGGTCTTTGGCCCTGTGTAAAACAATCAGAATTAAAGTCTTACCTCAGAATAAATGGATGTCACATATCTGCTCTTGTTGTTGCGCACCGCTTGGAGGAACTGCATTGCAAATAATAATATTCTCTTTTTTTTTTTGTAATTCTAGTGAAATTTTTCTTCAAAAGAAGTGGAATGAAATGGGGAGTGCAACGAGATCTTTAGTTCAATAAAAAATTAAATTTGAAAAAATGCTTTTGAAATAAAAATTATTATTGGGGAACTTGTTGGAGAATAATTACAATAAATAAATTTTTACATTATCTAATGATTATATTAATTAATGGTATACCTTATTCCTCATCTTGACCAGTGTTGCCGACCGCCTACATCACACAACCGCACTGGGCTGCTACTACTGACCGACCGCTCTGCATGACGACTACAGACTGAGTACTGCTATCAACTAGACAGAGCTACAGACTCGCAACGACTGAACTGACAGACTCCCAACGACAGACCAACTGCTACTGCTGACCGACCGCTCTGCATGACGACTACCGACTGCCACTGACTGAGAACCGCTCGCAACACTCGCGCGGTCAAGCGCATACTCTCTGGTCACAGATGCTACAATGCCTCGCCATCGCTGCTATGTTACATACGTGTTTCAATATATATATGGACTGGGCTGGGTCGCTATAGAAGACTTCGACACGTACTCTAAACGTTACCTGGAAAGCATCTGTATTGCTACTTCGATTGAATTTTATTTCGTATATGAATTGGGCAGTACAGGCTGTTGGTTGGTGGTTGAAAGCTTCTCACGCGATGTCTACTTCGCTCATGAGTTGCACTGTGGGTGCTTCTCAGGGCCTGCTCGGCGTGTTGGAAGGTTGCGATATCTGGGAGTTAATCCTTCATGTGCGGCCACAGCCGTGTCTTTTAGCTCCAAAGTGCCCACATGACACGTGACAAGTATCTATTCGACATGGTTACGAACAAGTATCCTGCCTTTCCATTTCTACGAGACGTGAAAAATTTAGCTCCACCTCAACAGCATTTCATTTTGGCGAGTCCTGTGTTGTCTCCAATAGTGTAAAATCGTTAAAGCTCAATGCCAAAGTAGTAAATCGTATAAGCGTACTACTGTGCCATATCGGGGTAACTTTTGCTGCGTTTTTCTCGGTTCTCGTGACTCGTGACACATTCGTATTCGTCACACTGGATACAAGTATTGCTCTCGCCTCTCCAAAGGAGTTTGGATGCAGAACTTGGAGTGATTACTTTGTGTGTGTGTGTGTGTGTGTGTGTGTGTGTGTGTGTGTGTGTGTGAGAGAGAGGCCACTAGTGATTTACATCAGGGTCCAGCCCTGTTCTTCCTCGGCATCGAACTTTTCTTCTGTGCATATTACTATAACTGAAGTGGCTATGAAACAAATCATTGCTTCTCTACTTCAATAGTGTGTAGATTGGTTCCAGTTAACACACTATATATTATCGGAAACTGTTACAAAAGGTTACACGTTACATGGAAACCGAGTAATATTACTGTCTCAAAGACTTCATGTTAACGAACTGTGAATAGAATATAACAGCAATCGCTTGGTGCCGGAGATCTTCCATGGTACTAGAGCTCCTTCATTCCTCCCTGCTGCACGGAGATTAAAAATGCTCTCCACACCTGTTGCGTAATACTTTCCCCGGTATATGGCCCGATGTTTACAAACTAATTACGATCACACATATATTTGCTCTGAACTCCATATTCGACGTACGTGATACATACCCTTCCATGAATGGCATGGCTCACTATAAACTTTGAATTTCGATAATCCTTTTCTTGGCTGTCGATGCGTACTGAATGCGCAGATTGAAGCTGCCGCTTTTTTGCTGTGGAATGAGGTTTTAGTTTCGTATCTCAAAGCCCATACTGTAAACAGCTGGCATTTGCCTGGTTGTTTATCTTGGATGCGGAGTTCAGTGGGTTATTTCTCTTGTTTTCGAAGATGAGAGCTGTGCAAATGAGTAACTCCAGTCTATTCCACTTTGAGGTATCCTTTCGATGTATTTCAAAGTCTTACACAATTAAATTTCCTGCGTTTTTGTTTCTCAAGAGTTACATTCCAATAAGATTCCATACTGATTTTGAATCTGAATAAATATTTGTTCTGAGATGGACTTCGATTTTTGAATACTAATTCCTACAACTTCTTCCGTGTTAGGCAACCCGACCGAAATGAAAATGTAACGAGGAATACACTAATGTTGTTTCAGTGCGATGGTGATACCGTTGTGTACAGTGACCAAATTACTAATAGAATGTTGCATACCTAGCAATGTTAACTGTATATGAAGTTAGTATCTGTTCCCGGAAGGACAGACAACATTGATGACCGTGCAGCTTCTTTAGAATGAAATAATTACATCGACTCCCTAACTGCAAACAGGCATTCGGGACATGCTGAAAATGTGTGCCCCGACCGGGACTCGAACCCGGGATCTCCTGCTTACATGGCAGACGCTCTATCCATTGAGCCACCGAGGGCACAGAGAATAGTGCGCCTGCAGGGACTTATCCCTTGCACCCTTTCGGGAACAGATACTGCCTTCATATATAGTTAAAATATGGCTACCCGGTCATTGACCTTCTTGCGTGAGCGCACACGCTATGCCCCAACTCGTACGGGACTTGGTAGATTAATCTGCCACGAGTAATGAGTGTGATGGGCAAACATCTATTAGGCGCACTACGAAAGTAGTGGTGTGGACATGTTGGGAAAGTGGGCCTGACGGGGAACGTGCAAGGGATAAGTCCCAGCAGGCGCACTATCCTCTGTGCCATCGGTGGCTCAGATACAGTGTCTGACATTAAGCAGGAGATTCCGGGTTCGAGTCCTGGTCGGGGCACACATTTTCAACATGTCCACAATGATGTATATCAACGCCTGTTTGCAGCTAGGGTGTAGATTTAATTCATTCCATACTAGCAATATTGTTAGCAGTGATGAAGAGTGTACAGCATTCTCGCGTTTTTGTTTCGGAGCTCAAACTAGTTACTAATATACACAAACTTAGTTGTTCCATTGACTTCAGGTGTTCGCTGTTGGTAATTGGATCCACTTCATTCTCAGCTTTAAAACTAGCGTTCACTACTGCTCGCTTCTGCCCGGGTTTGTATTTCTGGCAGCGTTAGTTGTGCGCGTACCTGTGTTTACTGATGGAGAGTTAGGAAACACCCAGCTCAATATGGGTTCACGGACCACAGCGGAAGAGCAGCGCCACGAGGTGATGCTGAGTGGTTGCCACACCAACGACATCATCACAGTACTTTTGTTCCCGAGAGTCATTGCCTAACTCTGTTGTACGTTTCGGTTATTGTATAGTAGAGGCTTTATCACTGGCGTAGGTAATTTCACGTAGGTAACTGGGACAACAAAATATATCATAATTACACCATTATCTGTAAAAAGACACGGAAGACGACAGGTCCTCTATATGAAAATATTTGCTGTCCGTGGACAACCTCCGAAGTTTTGTCCCTAGAGTTAGAGTACACTCAGTAGAATATGAAGTAATATGATGCAGTGCTTCCGTTATTCCAAATTACGATCAAACTTCCTTCGTATGCTTGTCCAAAGGAACTTCGCATCGTACTCAGAATAGCACAGGCACTGCAATATCGTATTGATATGCCGACACCGGACAAGCGATTTTCAAGTAAAATGTACGGAAATATACATAATGGATCTAAGAATAGAGGTCGCAGACGCATGGTTGACGACATATGGAAATTTGGCTCTGTCCGACGGTTGACCACGGATAGCCAAATGGTAAGGCGACCGCTCGCGATAAGCGGGAAATACGAGTTCGTGTCCCAGTCCGGCATACATTTTCACTGTCATCATTCTATTATATAGTTGATGGTTATTCATATTCGTAATTGCGAATACATTTAATCTTAAAAATCGTCTCCCTTCCAAAAAACATCTTAGTTTGTCTGATCTAAGGACATAAGGATCTTTCGTAGTTATAATTGAATCTTAAATGTACAGAATATATATGAAGATGGTATCTATTCTTTCGGACATCTCCGAAAGAACAGATACCATCTTTATATAAGGCTCACCGGCCATTTGACCATCTTCTTCTGTGCAAACTCTTGCGGGAATCTGCGGTAACGCCGCGAGTGATGAGTATAATGGGCAGGGGCACTATGAATATAGCTGAGAATGTGGGTCTCACGGGAGACTTGCCAGAGAAGTCCCTGAAGACGCACAAACCCTAGCATACTGGACTCGCGTTCGGGAGGACGACAGTTCAATCCCGCGTCCGGCCATCCTGATTTACGTTTTCCGTGATTTCCCTAAATCGCTCCAGGCAAATGCCGGGATGGTTCCTTTGAAAGGGCACGGCCGACTTCCTTCCCCGTCCTTCCCTAATCCGATGAGACCGATGACCTAGTTGTCTGGTCTCCTTCCCCAAACAACCCTAACGCACTAACCTCTGTGTCCTCGGTGGCTCAGTAGGGTAGAGCGTCTGCCATGTAAGCGGGAGATCCCGGGTTCGAGTCCCGGTCGGGGCACACATTTTCTACTGTCCACTTTGACTTATATCAACGCCTGTATGCAGTTAGTGATATTCATATCATTGTAATATGTGGAAAGTTAGTTGGTATTACGTTATGCATTAAGATCTATGTTTAATTGGGTCTGTGTTGTAGGAATATGCCTCAGCATTTCTCCTTGTTTTTCGTCGTTTACGATTGTATGGAAACGCACATTTGAAAAAGGCAAGTTTAGATCGGCCAATAATGGTGAAAAAGCATGTTAATCAAATAACGAACCACGTCTACTGAACAGACTTATTTTGATTAATTTTGGTACAGATTTCACTGACATTTCATGTGGTTGTATTAAATTGATTACATCTTCATTGGTTCCATTGTCAGTGAATTAAGGTCAACTGATGTGATTGGTATATTGACTGTTACTGTTGGGCGATTCGTTTGCAGGACGCGCCCAAGTTTCGGCACCGAGGCCTGATGGTGGACACGGCGCGCAACTTCATCCCGCTGGAGGCGCTGAAGCGCACGGTGGACGCGATGGCTTCCAACAAGCTCAACACGCTGCACTGGCACCTCACGGACTCCACCAGTTTCCCCTACCTCAGCCGCGCGCTGCCCACCATGGCGCGCTACGGAGCCTACTCTCCGGAACAGGTGGGCTCCGCGACCGACCGAGCGATGAGACCGTTTGTTCAAAGGCAATAAATCTTGAGTGTAATCCGTCTGATCTTTTGTACTTGAAAGATGTTTACCGTTCACTATGGGTATCTAACGCAACTATTACAATAACCCTGTTATTGAGTCGTGCCTACAATGAAGCGCCAAAGAAACTGGTACAAGCATGCGTATTCAAATACAGAGATATGTTAAGGGGCAGAATACCGCGCTGCGGTCGGCAGCGCCTATATAAGAAAAAGTGTCTGGTGCAGTTGTTAGATCGGTTACTGCTGCTAGAATGGCAGGTTATCAAGCTTTGAATCTGAACGTGGTGTTATAGTCGGTGCACGAGTGATGGAACACAGAACGTCCGAAGAAGCGATTAAGTGGGGATTTTCCCGTACGACCATTTCACGAGTGTACCGTGAATATCAGGAATCCGGTAAAACATCAAATCTCCGAAATCGGTGCGGGCGGAAAAAGATCCTGCAGGAATGGGACCAACGACGACTGAAGAGACTCGTTCAGTGTGACAGAAGCGCAATCCTTCCGCAAATTGCTGAAGATTTCAATGCTGGGTCATCAACAAGTGTCAGCGTGCGAATCATTCAACGAAACATCATCGATATGGGCTTTCGGAGCCGAAGGCCCATTCGTGTACCCCCGCACGACACAGTTTTACGCCTCGCCAGGGCCCTTCAACACCGACATTTGACTGATGATGATTGGAAACGTGTTGCCTGGTCGGACAAGTCTCGTTTCAAATTGTATCGAGTGGATAGACGTGTACGATTATGGAGACAACATCACGAATCCATGGACTCTGCATGTCAGCAGGGGACTGTTCAAGTAGGTGGAAGCTGAGTAATGTTGTGGGGCGTGTGCAGTTGGAGTGATACGGGATCCCTGATAAGTCTAGAAACGACTCTGACAGATTACACGTACTTAAGCATCCTGTCTGATCACCTGCATCCATTCATGTCCATTGTGCATTGCTACGGACTGGGCAATTCCAGCAGGACAATACGACACCCCACACGTCCAGTATTGCTACAGGAACTCTGAGTTTAAACTCTTCCGCTGGCCACCAAACTCACCAGACACGAACATTATTGAGCATGTGCTGTTCAGAAGAGATCTCCACTCCCTCGTACCCTTATGGATTTATGGACAGCTGTGCAGGATTCATGCCAGTTCCCTCCAGCACTAGTTCAAACTTTAGTAGAGTCAATGCCACGTAGTGTAGCGGCCCTTCCACATGCTACACGATATTAGGCGGTGTACCAGCTTCTTTGGCTCTTCAGTGCATTTATTAAATAATAGGTTTTCGCTGCATCCTATTAAATTTTTAGTAGGATACCATTCACAAACACTTTTCACCATTGACCTCATTTTTGATCGCAATGAGAAAATTTTATAGTTTCTATTACTATGCTTTCCACACAGTTAAAAGCTCATTAATTTTAAACAAATCAATACCACTCGTACATCGTAATAGATTTTTAGAAAGTCTGCAGCTGTCTGATGATGATGATGATGATGATGATGATGATGATGATGATGATGGATACTTCACACATAATTTCTCATTATCAGGTGCAAATAATTATTCATATTTTACCTGATGTTTGCGTGTGTTACGTTCGCACTCTTGCATTGTGGTTCTAGTCCATCAGAAAATACAAATCTTGAAATTTTTACGTGCTAATTTTAAGAAATAGTATTTTTTCCTCTGTCTACTAACAGGTATTGCGTCTTCACTATACAGAAATCCTTGCATGTGTACGCCAACACTCATGCTGTTTTAAAAATAGACTAAAAACACTAGACTGCAATAAAGCATTTTAATGGTTACCAGTTTCGGTCAGAGTATGACCATCCCTAGACCCTTAATACCATGATGGTAGGCGGTGGCGGTGAACGCAGCAAGTGTTATGACTCATCAGTTGAACTTCGTGGACTCATAAAACCTGTTCTGTTCACCACCACCACCACCACCACCACCACCACCACCACCACCTACCATCATGCTATAAAGGGTCTGATGATTGCCACGTTCTGACCGAAACCGGTAACCATTAAAATAAACGTTTTATTGCTATGTAGACAGTTTGTAATCCATTTTAAAGTACTTTCAGCCAGGTCGCTAGTTCTCCACGAGAACTGTTCCTAACAGTTACACTGTTTCTTTACGTGAAATTAAAATATGGTATGAAAATATTACGACAGTAATGGCTTCTCAAAGTGTTTGGATGCAGTCAGAGGTGTTAAATTTTTGGAGACTGCACTATTTACATCAAACTGTCACTTGTAACTTCTCCCATGACTCCAGTGACGATTTAATATCGATTGTCCTTTGTATTTTATCTTCGCTTTTTGTTGCAAATACTGGGTTAAATGTATGAAAGGCAGAACATACATGGATTTGCTGTGGTTATTATGTTGTTGTTGTGGTCTTCAGTCCTGAGACTGGTTTGATGCAGCTCTCCATGCTACTCTATCCTGTGCAAGCTTCATCTCCCACTACCTACTGCAACCTACATCCTTCTGAATCTGCTTAGTGTATTCATCTCTTGGTCTCCCTCTACGGTTTTTACCCTCCACGCTGCCCTCCAATGCTAAATTTGTGATCCCTTGATGCCTCAAAACATGTCCTACCAACCGATCCCTTCTTCTAGTCAAGTTGTGCCACAAACTTCTCTTCTCCCCAATCCTATTCAGTACCTCCTCATTAGTTACGTGATCTACCCATCTTATCCTCAGCATTCTTCTGTAGCACCACATTTCGAAAGCTTCTATTCTCTTGTCCAAACTAGTTATCGTCCATGTTTCACTTCCATACATGGCTACACTCCATACAAATACTTTCAGAAACGACTTACTGACGCTTAAATCTATACTCGATGTTCACAAATTTCTCTTCTTCAGAAACGATTTCCTTGCCATTGCCAGTCTACATTTTATATCCTCTCTACTTCGACCATCATCAGTTATTTTACTCCCTAAATAGCAAAACTCGTTTACTACTTTAAGTGTCTCATTTCCTAATCTAATTCCCTCAGCATTACCAGATTTAATTTGACTACATTCCATTATCCTCGTTTTGCTTTTGTTGATGTTCATCTTATATCCTCCTTTCAAGACACTGTCCATTCCGTTCAACTGCTCTTCCAAGTCCTTTGCTGTCTTTGACAGAATTACAATGTCATCAGCGAACCTCAAAGTTTTTATTTCTTCTCCATGAATTTTAATACCTACTCCGAATTTTTCTTTTGTTTCCTTTACTGCTTGATCAATATACAGATTGAATAACATCGGGGAGAGGCTACAACCCTGTCCCACTCCTTTCCCAACCACTGCTTCCCTTTCATGCCCCTCGACTCTTATAACTGCCATCTGGTTTCTGTACAAATTGTAAATAGCCTTTCGCTCCCTGTATTTTACCCCTGCCACCTTCAGAATTTGAAAGAGTATTCCAGTTAATATTGTCAAAAGCTTTCTCTAAGTCTACAAATGCTAGAAACGTAGGTTTGCCTTTTCTTAATTTTTCTTCTAAGATAAGTCGTAAGGTTAGTATTGCCTCACGTGTTCCAACATTTCTACGGAATCCAAACTGATCTTCCCCGAGGTCCGCTTCTACCAGTTTTTCCATTCGTCTGTAAAGAATTCGCGTTAGTATTTTGCAGCTGTGACTTATTAAACTGATAGTTCGGTAATTTTCACATCTGTCAACACCTGCTTTCTTTGGGATTGGAATTATTATATTCTTCTTGAAGTCGGAGGGTATTTCGCCTGTCTCATACATCGTGCTCACCAGATGGTAGAATTTTGTCATGACTGGCTCTCCCGAGGCCATCAGTAGTTCTAATGGAATGTTGTCTACTCCCGGGGCCTTGTTTCGACTCAGGTCTTTCAGTGCTCTGTCAAACCCTTCACGCAGTATCTTATCTCCCATTTCGTCTTCATCTACATCCTCTTCCATTTCCATAATATTGTCCTGAAGTACATCGCCCTTGTATAAACCCTCTATATACTCCTTCCACCTTTCTGCTTTCCCTTCTTTGCATAGAACTGGGTTGCCATCTGAGCTCTTGATATTCATAAAAGTGGTTCTCTTCTCTCCAAAGGTCTCTTTAATTTTCCTGTAGGCAGTATCTATCTTACCCCTAGTGAGACAAGCCTCTACATCCTTACATTTGTCCTCTAGCCATCCCTGCTTAGACAGTTTGCACTTCCTGTCGATCTCATTTTTGAGACGTTTGTATTCCCTTTTGCCTGCTTCATTTACTGTTTTTTTATATTTTCTCCTTTCATCAATTAAATTCAATATTTCTTCTGTTACCCAAGGATTTCTACTAGCCCTCGTCTTTTTACCTACTTGATCCTCTGCTGCCTTCACTACTTCATCCCTCAAAGCTACCCATTCTTCTTCTACTGTATTTCTTTCTCCCATTCCCGTCAGTTGTTCCCTTATGCTCTCCCTGAAACTCTGTACAACCTCTGGTTCTTTCAGTTTATCCAGGTCCCATCTCCTTAAATTCCCACCTTTTTGCAGTTTCTTCAGTTTCATTCTGCAGTTCATAACCAATAGATTGTGGTCAGAATCCACATCTGCCCCAGGAAATGTCTTACAATTTAAAACCTGGTTCCTAAATCTCTGTTTTACCATTATATAATCTGATACCTTTTAGTATCTCCAGGATTCTTCCAGGTATACAACCTTCTTTTATGATTCTTGAACCAAGTGTTAGCTATGATTAAGTTATGCTCTGTGCAAAATTCTACAAGGCGGCTTCCTCTTTCATTCCTTCCCCCCAATCCATATTCACCTACTATGTTTCCTTCTCTCCCTTTTCCTACTGATGAATTCCAGTCACCCATGACTATTAAATTTTCGTCTCCCTTCACTACCTGAATAATTTCTTTTATCTCGTCATACATTTCATCTATTTCTTCATTATATTGGTTATTATACGCAAGCGAAACACCTGAAGAAATTACTCGATTCACTACGTATTACAATGTTGAGAAGTTTTCCTCGTTGCTTTTAGTGATAACACAGAAATTTGCAGCTCCTCCATTATTTTCATTGTATGTGATTTCTGGAATTAAAACCACAAAAAGACAACTGCAGGGCAAAAGAGCTAGAATACCACGCACGCAAACATCTCATACTCTGATAAGCAAATACATTATGACCACTGTCCACCGCGAGATTGGATGCCGCTTTGTGGCGTTAAGACTCGTGACACGGTAACAAAAGTGTTTAAGCGGAGTAAACACGGACGGGGATCACCCTAAGGAAGATAAGGGCTGCAGACGCGGAAATCCATTGTGATGGGAGATCAAAGGGTCGGTGGTGGTTGAAGTGATCAGTCTACCATAGAAATCTACAGATACCAGTCTCCGAATGCTGACCCCTATTTTGACCGGAAACGAGGTTGGAATCTTCCTACACGTCGGTCAGGTAGCTTGGAGGTCGCATATAAAACCGGTCCCTGCGCTAAAAGAGATATGAATGAAGAAACTCAACGTACATCATCGCTTTCTTACATTTTTATTGTACATTTTCATTCTTAAGTATGTAATTAACAGCTTAAGTAGATTTACTTTTATTCGTTCAATAAGCATATTTTAGAAAGGAGTTTAAAATCTGTGTTAAAGATGTTCTCCGCCAACATCCAAGCAAGAATGGAAACACACTCGTACCACCATAAAGATAACAGGCCCATAATAGGGAGATGACAATATTAGGCACAGGACCTAGAAGACTGAAGCTAGCTGCTTCTTTCATGTGCTCTTTAGGGGGCAAAACGAAATAGGTGCTTCACGGAAATGACTATCGTTTTTAGAAATATCGAGGAACAGAATTTGTTTAGAGACTTTCCCAGAGAGTTGGATATTACAGGACGCATATATAAACAGTAACTAAACACATTGTTCCTAAGTTTATAGATATATTCTTTTATAGGATTCTTGCTTGTATCCTACAGTCCTATTTCTTGCCGTTTATACTCATTTTGCTCTATTCTTCTTCCCTCATCTGTTCTATTTCGTCCCTTCTCCTCGTCATCTTGCTCCTCCTCCTCCTCCTCCTCCTTCCACTTCTTCCCTCCTCCTCCTTCCACTTCTTCCCTCCTCCTCCTTCCACTTCTTCCCTCCTCCTCCTTCCACTTCTTCCCTCCTCCTCCTTCCACTTCTTCCCTCCTCCTCCTTCCACTTCTTCCCTCCTCCTCTTTTCTTCACCTTTACAGCTGGATTACGCCTTGACCTTTCTCTACGTCCCTGCCGGCAGGTGTACAGTATGGACGACGTGTCGCGGCTGGCGGAGTTCGCGAGAGAGCGCGGGGTGCGTCTGGTGGTGGAGCTGGACGTGCCCGCCCACGCTGCTGCCGGCTGGCCTACCGAGCAAGTCTCCTGTTCGGAGCAGAGGGGTACGTTGGCCATAAAACTCAACTAGCAAACCAGAGCTCCAGAACTATAATTCACAGCCCTTCACACCAACCACCGCGAAACCTGCTTGTAACTGGTTTGCCTACCACCGAAACTCCAGTTATTAAGATTTAAACAATTCAGGTATTTCTGTCTTCTCTCAGGCGTGAAAACCAACTAAAGACCTTGGTTGACATAGTGCGTATCAAAACTGGACACTCGTCCTAAATGTGGAAAAACAAACCAGAATTTCTAAAAAAAGTCAGCAAAGTGGTTGGCTAATTGCATTATTTTCGCATTCTGAATGTGTTCATCAAAACTATGCTGACTTCTTTTACCATAAGGATCATAATGCAAACAAATTTTATCAATAGGAACTTACTTAGTCACATGCATATCCTGGAATAAAAGTAGGCACTCAGCAAAAACTCTCTCCGTCCCTTAAAAAAATCAATGACTCTTCACTTCAGGCTGACCATGCCTGCAAGTCGGTGTAACAGCAACAATGAAGCATCATAATACTTTCTGTAACTATGCATATAATTTACCGGGTGATCAGTCAGTATAAGTTTGAAAACTTAATAAACCACGGAATAATGTAGACAGAGAGGTAAAAATTGAAACACATGCTTGGAATGACGTGGGGTTTTGTTAGAGCCCAAAAAACACCCCATATTGCTAGACGCGTGAAAGATATCTTGCGCGCGTCGTTTTGGTGGTGATAGTGTGCTCAGCCGCCACTTTCGTCATGCTTGGCCTCCCAGGTCCCCAGACCTCAGTCCGTGCGATTATTGGTTTTGGGGTTACCTGACGTCGCAAGTGTATCGTGATCGACCGACATCTCTAGGGACGCTGAAAGACAACATCTGACGCCAATGCCTCACCATAACTCCGGACATGCTTTACAGTGCTGTTCACAACATTATTCCTCGACTACAGCTGTTGTTGAGGAATGATGGTGGACATATTGATCATTTCCTGTAAAGAACATCATCTTTGTTTTGTCTTACTTTGTTATGCTAATTATTGCTGTTCTGATCAGATGAAGCGGCATCTGTCGGACATTTTTGAACGTTTGTATTTTTTTGGTTCTAATAAAACCCCATGTCATTCCAAGTATGTGTCAATTTGTACCTCTCTATCTACATTATTCCGTGATTTATTCAGATTCAAATTTATACTGACGTTTTGATCACCCGGTAAATTCAGTGACACTTATTTTCGTAAAAGGCTTACTCGCTATTGCTAGTCCGCATTTTGCACTGAGGTGGTAAGTCACGGGATACCGTTAAGCACATATACAGATGGCGGTAGAACCGCGCACGTACCGTATAAAAAGGCAATGCGTTGGCGGAGCTGTCATTTGTACTCATTAGATATATTTAAAAAGGTTTCGGACATGACGGGAATTAAGACTGAACGCGGAATGGTAGCTGGAGCTAGACGCATGGTACATTCCATTTCGAAAATCGTTGGGAATTAAATATTCTGAGATAGTGTCAAGTGTGCCGAGAACTGCAAATGTCAGGCATTACCTCTCAAGACGGCCACCGCAGTAACCTCCGGCCTTCACTTACCAGAAAACATTAGCGTCTGCTTAGAGCTGTCACTGCTAACAGACAAGCAACACTGCGTCAAATATCCACAGAAATCGATGTGGAACGTACGAAGACAGTGTAGAGTTAATGGGCTATAGCAACATACGACCGACGCTAGGTATTTCTGACTTTCTTCTCTCGCTCGTAAAAACCAACTAAAGACCTTGGTTGACATAGCGGGTGTCAAAACTGGATACTCGTCCTCAATGTGGAAAAACAAACCAGCTAACAGCACGACGTCGCCTGCAGCTCCTCCTAGGCCCGTGACCACATGAGCTGGCCTTTAGACAACTAGGAAATGGTGGCGTGTTCAGATAAGTCCCGATTTCAGTTGCTACGAGCTGATGATACGGTTCACGTGCGGTGCAGACGCCACACATCCGTTGATCCAAGTTGTCAACAAGACACTGTGCAAGCTGGTGGTGGCTCCATAGTGTTGTGGGCTGTTGTGAAGATGTAATAGACAGGTTCCTCCGGACCAACTGAACCGATCATAGACTTGAAATGCTTATCTTCGGCTACCTGGACACCATTTCCAGCCCTTCATAGACTCCATGTTCCCAGAAAACGATGTACTGTCAGTGGACCCCCAATTGTCGTTCACTTGAACATTCTAAACAGTTAGAGCGAATTATTTGGCAAACAAGGATTGAAGAGTTCCTAGATAACAGAACGCAGCGTGTCATTCTCAATGGAGACAAGTCTTCCGAAGTAAGAGTGATTTCAGGTGTGCCGCATGGGAGTGTCGTAGGACCGTTGCTATATACATAAATGACCTTGTGGATAACATCGGAAGTTCACTGAGGCGTTTTGCGGATGATGGTGTAGTATATCGATAGGTTGAAACAATGGAAAATTGTACTGAAGTGCAGGAGGATCTGCAACGAATTGACGCGTGGTGCAGGGAATGACAATTGAATCTCAATGTAGACAAGTGTAATGTACTGCGAATACATAGAAAGAAAGATCCTTTATCATTTAGCTACAATATAGCAGGTCAGCAGCTGGAAGCAGTTAATTCTGTGAATTATCTGGGAGTAGTCATTAGGAGTAATCTAAAATGGAACGGCCATATAAAATGGTTCAAATGGCTCTGAGCACTATGGGACTTAACATTGAGGTCATCAGTCCCCTAGAATTTAGAACTACTTAAACCTAACTATCCTAAGGACATCACACACATCCATGCCCGAGGCAGGATTCGAACCTGCGACCGCAGCGGTCGCGCGGTTCCAGACTGTAGCGCCTAGAACCGCTCGGCCACCCAACTCCATCTAACATTTATGGGACTTAATCGAGAGGTCAGTTTGTGCACAACACCCTCCACTGGCAATACATTCTAAATTATGGAAGACTATAACGTGGCTGGAAAATTAAAGAGACCTTTGGAGAGAAGAGAACCACGTGTATGAATATCAAGAGCTCAGATGGCAACCCAGTTCTAAGCAAAGAATGGAAGGCAGAAAGGTGGAAGGAGTATACAGAGGGTTTATACAAGGGCGATGTACTTGAAGACAATATTATGGAAATGGAAGAGGATGAAGATGAAATGGCAGATAAGATACTGCGTGAAGAGTTTGACAGAGCACTGAAAGACCTGAGTCGGAACAAGGCCCCGGGAGTAGACAACATTCCATTAGAACTACTGATGGCCTTGGGAGAGCCAGTCATGACAAAACTCTACCATCTGGTGAGCAAGATCTATGAGACAGGCGAAATACCCACAGACTTCAAGAAGAATATAATAATTCCAATCCCAAAGAAAGCAGGTGTTGACAGATGTGAAAATTACCGAACTATCAGTTTAATAAGTCACAGCTGCAAAATACTAACGCGAATTCTTTACAGACGAATGGAAAAACTGGTAGAAGCGGACCTCGGGGAAGATCAATTTGGATTCCGTAGAAATGTTGGAAGACGTGAGGCAATACTGACCCTACGACTTATCTTAGAAGAAAGATTAAGAAAAGGCAAACCTACGTTTCTAGCATTTGTAGACTTAGAGAAAGCTTTTGACAATGTTGACTGGAATACTCTTTCAAATTCTGAAGTTGACAGGGGTAAAGTACAGGGAGCGAAAGGCTATTTACAGTTTGTACAGAAAGCAGGTGGCAGTTATAAGAGTCGAGGGGTATGAAAGGGAAGCAGTGGTTGGAAAAGGAGTGAGACAGGGTTGTAGTCTCTCCCCGATGTTATTCAATCTGTATATTGAGCAAGCAGTAAAGGAAACAAAAGAAAAATTCGGAAGAGGTATTAAAAATCAATGGAGAAGTAAAAACTTTGAGGTTCGCCGATGACATTGTAATTCTGTCACACACAGCAGAGGACTTGGAAGAGCAGTTGAACGGAATGGACAGTGTCTTGAAAGGAGGATATAAGATGAACATCAACAAAAGCAAAACGAGGATACTGGAATGTAGTCTAAGTCGGGTGATGCTAAGGGAATTCGATTAGGAAATGAGACACTTAAAGTAGTAAAGGAATTTTGCTATTTAGGGAGTAAAATAACTTATGATGGTCGAAGTAGAGAGGATATAAAATGTAGACTGGCAATGGCAAGGAAAGCGTTACTGAAGAAGAGAAATTTGTTAACATCCAGTATTGGTTTAAGTGTCAGGAAGTCATTTCTGAAAGTATTCGTATGGAGTGTAGCCATGTATGGAAGTGAAACATGGACGATAAATAGTTTGGACAAGAAGAGAATAGAAGCTTTCGAAATGTGGTGCTACAGAAGAATGCTGAAGATAAGGTGGGTAGATCACGTAACTAATGAGGAGGTATTGAATAGGATTGGGGAGAAGAGAAGTTTGTGGCACAACTTGACTAGAAGAAGAGATCGGTTGGTAGGACATGTTTTGAGGCACAAAGGGATCACAAATTTAGCATTGGAGGGCAGCGTGGAGGGCAAAAATCGTAGAGGGAGACAGAGATGAATACACTAAGCAGATTCAGAAGGATGTAGGTTGCAGTAGGTACTGGGGGATGAAGAAGCTTGCACAGGATAGAGTAGCATGGAGAGCTGCATCAAACCAGTCTCAGGACTGAAGACAACAACAACAACAACAACATAGCGTGGCTACGTATTTCTGCAGTGGACTCTCAACGCTTTGTCAATGCCATGTCGAGATGGTAAATCCCACAGAGCTAAAGGAGATCAGACGTTAGAGGGTTCAAAAAATGTATCCACTGTTTGCGAGTCCATAACTTGCAAGCTAATTGACGGAGTTCTCATTTTTGGTGAAAGTGTAGGTTTAAGTCCAACTTAAAGATATCACAGTAGGTGTTCGAAATGGTCATCATTAACATCCACACACAAACGATGCCGCCGAACTGCAGCACGAACTACTGATTGCAACGTGTTCAGTTGGATATTTGCACATGATTGTCGAAGTTCATGCGATGTGCGTGGTTTTTGTCGATAAACGACGTCCTTTGTTCCCCACAGGTAAGTCCAGAGGAGTTAGGTCTGGGGAACGTGGTGGATACTCCACAGCACCTCTCTGGCCTATCCCTCTTCCTGGTAGTTTCGTCGAGATACGCCCTAACATGATTTTGGTAGTGGGCTGGGCACAATCTTCTTGAAAGTAAACTCTTCCGTATCCATAAAAGTCTCGAATAGCAGGTAAAATGGATGTCTGAAGCTTCTGAAGGTACACCTCACCGGTAACTGTGCCGTTAAAGAAGAATGGCCCAATCAAGCCGCGGCGAGACAACCCACACCACATATTTACTCCTGGAAAATTCACGGCTTTGTCTACATGGACGTTCGGATTTTCGGCGGCCCAGTAGATGCAATTGTGGCGATTTACTGTACCACTGAGTTTGAACTGTGCCTCATAAGACCACACAATCACCACACAATCATCTCTGCAAACTCTCCATCCTTGCGCACCATGTTAGGAAACCACTCGCAGTACTCCATTCTACGATGTGGGTCGTCCTCGTTCATTGCGTGTAGCAATCGTGGGATGCAGCACTTCCACTTTGCTGTCTTCAAAATTCGCCAAACACTTGAGCGACTCTCACCAGTTTCACGGGCACACTGTCTCAGACTTCTGTGGTGAGCGAGTGAATTGTTGTAACACACGACGGGAGTTAGCTAGACTTGTTACTATTACAGATCGTCCAGATCGTTGTTTGTGTAAATGTTTAGCACAGCCTTCGGCTTTAACTTTGTCTCGAATGCGACGAATCGTTAAACGTGTAGGTGGCTCTGTTTGATACTGTGTGTGTGTGTGTGTGTGTGTGTGTGTGTGTGTGTGTGTGTGTGGCTGGCTGGCTGGCTGTGTGTGTGTGTGTGTGTGTGTGTGTGTGTGTGTGTGTGTGTGTGTGTGTGGCTAGCTGTGTGTGTGTGTGTGGCTAGCTGTGTGTGTGTGTGTGGCTAGCTGTGTGTGTGTGTGTGGCTAGCTGTGTGTGTGTGTGTGGCTAGCTGTGTGTGTGTGTGGCTAGCTGTGTGTGTGTGTGTGTGTGGGGCTGGCTGGCTGTGTGTGTGTGTGTGTGTGTGGGGCTGGCTGGCTGTGTGTGTGTGTGTGTGTGTGTGTGTGTGTGGGTGTGTGTGTGTGTGTGGGGCTGGCTGGCTGTGTGTGTGTGTGTGTGTGTGTGTGTGTGTATGTGTGTGTGTGTGTGTGGCTAGCTGTGTGTGTGTGTGTGTGGCTAGCTGTGTGTGTGTGTGTGTGGGGCTGGCTGTGTGTGTGTGTGTGTGTGTGGCTGGCTGTGTGTGTGTGTGGGGCTGGCTGGCTGTGTGTGTGTGTGTGTGGGGCTGGCTGGCTGTGTGTGTGTGTGTGTGTGGCTGGCTGTGTGTGTGTGTGTGTGTGTGGGGCTGGCTGGCTGTGTGTGTGTGTGTGTGTGTGTGTGTGTGTGTGTGTGTGTGTGTGTGTGTGGCTGGCTGTGTGTGTGTGTGTGTGTGTGTGTGTGTGTGTGTGTGTGTGGCTGGCTGTGTGTGTGTGTGTGTGGCTGGCTGTGTGTGTGTGTGTGTGGCTGGCTGTGTGTGTGTTAAAATTCCAGGGGACGGCGTAAGAACTGCCGATCAAATTCTACGCTTTTTAAGACAGAGTACAAAAAATTTATGATAGTACCCTAACTCAGAGAGGCCCTAACCTTCGCATAGCCCATGAACTCCTCCTTCTATATATTAGGCTGCTTTGTGTGCACTGTCACACGACTCCCAGTCGATGATAGAATTCCTTTTGAAGATGTGCTGACAGCGTTCAGAAATCTGTTACGCAGACAGCATAGTTTACGACTGCGGAGAGCATGCGCGACGTTTAGCGGCATTTTTAATTTTTGATTAAAGAAACGAATGTCGCGAAAAGATGAGCGTCGAAACAATTGACGGAAGAATTCGAATAACCGAGTGTAAGATAGTCGCAAACTTCGAATAACACTGTTGGCAGTTTGTCATGACAGTCGCTTCTCTTTGGCGAGAGTGCAAAGATACAAAAGATTTCTTAGATTTGTCGAGTTGTCCTGACACAGGACAATTAGTGTGATTAATCGAGAAATTCGACTGATCTAGGTTCGATTTAGCAGGCGTCGACTTTACAAGTAAGCAAATTTCAAGAACTACTGTTGGGATTTTGGTACAAGTTTACTTATAATTATTCACAAGGAAGATTAGTGTATATAATTTACTAGCGATCAGCTCTGGTTTCACAAAGCAGCACGAAAGACGTATGATCGGGCAGCTTATCTGACACAGCGGTGATTTCGTTTAGGGCCACTGAATAGTCACTATTAAAATTCAGAGGGCATCATAAGGTAAACGAATATTACATTAATCATTAACTATGTACCAAAAAACTGGTTCTTATTAGCTCAATATCAGATAAGTCATGCATCGTAGGTCATTTAGGCAGTTGATGGCTCATGTGAGCTTCATGATAGCAACAACTCACGGAGTGATTCTAGAGTTCTGACTTTCACCACTAGATGGTAATGGTTTAGTTTTCACAGCGGTAGGGAGTTGAGTTTTCCGTAGTTTGAAATACTTACAAATTACATACACAAACGTTCCTCATGAATCTATTAGTGAAAACCATACAGAAATCCCTGCAGGCCGGCCGGTGTGGCCGAGCGGTTCTAGGCGCTACAGTTTGGATCCGCGCGACCGTACGGTCGCAGGTTCGAATCCTGCCTCGGGCATGGATGTGTGTGATGTCCTTAGGTTAGTTAGGTTTAAGTAGTTCTAAGTTCTAGGGGACTGATGACCTCAGATGTTGGGTCCCATAGTGCTCAGAGCCATTTGAACCATTTTTTTGAAATCCCTGCAGTAACTCCTCAGATTAGCCCGAACATGCGGACAAACTGCGGCCGGGTAAGGGTCTTAATTTAGGTAAGTATAAAATAGATCTATGCTACGTTGGAAATGTCATCCAGATGCAGATACTAGTGCTACCCATATGAATCTAGGGATGATCATTCATTTAATAAAATTCCTTGTCTTGTAATCGCTTCCTGACTTCTGTTATAGTTTCCCCATCTTCCAAGATAAGTCGTAGGGTAACTATTTGTGCATGCAGTCAGAAATTTCTCTGGAATCTTAACTGCATTCTCGTTAAGAGCAGAGAGATCAATATTGAAGCTTTTGTGCTACGGATATATACTGTGCAGCACAATTAAAGGATTACTTTTCGAAACCCTGTAACTGGCTTCCGTTCCATCATTTAGGTTTGAAATTTGGCTCAAAGGTGCCTACGGCCTTCCTCCGTAATGGCGCATAAGGGTGCACCCTGCGACGTTACCCTCGGACCCGACGCAGCTTCAAACACTAAGGTTCCGAAACGTGCGGATAAAGTCCAGATATCAGAAGTTCATGTGACGTGTAAAGTGGGTTAATGATGTCACATTGGTACCACATTTCGCCACAGTCCAGTCCAACGCAACAGCGTAAGAATCACACCATGAGGTGGTCACAGGACCTTTGACCCATATTTAACCCCTTCTTTTGATGCCGCTGCGATGGAAGGCAGAACCGCGACGCCCAGCGTGAAAATCGCGGGGTACACCACCGCTCAGAATCTAAACGAAAAGACCACATAGGGTTGCATGAAGGGCGTCAATGAAGCCACTCCTTTCCTCGGTACGTTGAGTACCGCATATTTCGGTGTCGAAGGCGGCAGTTTGCAGCACGATGAACAAAAGTACGACGTTCTTGACAACCTTTGGCGGTTTTGACCTGGGAGATACAGCCCTTCTCGACGGACATCACGGGAATGAAACTACATTGAACGTGATCTCACGCCTTCTGGACTCCAATGCGACCCCGATTTTTGCTCGGGTGTACAGGGTGGGACCCCCTAGGAACCGTTTGAAATCATTCGTCGTAATGTGAACGTGATCCGAAAGAGCAAATGGTACTTACTTTTCCACTGCTCCAATTTCACGACCTCTTGTGGCATGATGACGGAGGTGTGTGACATTAACACATGCGTGAACAAAATTGGCATCGAGATCCTCAAAGATCCATCGCCCCCACACCATTTCTGGAGAACCCTTTGTGGCACTCGCCCACATTTGAAAACTTTCCCTTACAGAGCGACCCTGCGAAGGTCTCCTAGGTGGCTGCAAACAGGCAACTGGCCTCAGTGTGTTGCCTACCTGTAGGTGCCTCAGACTCCTTTGTAAGTTTTCTCTGCAAACGTACATTTTTAAAATTCCCAATAAATGTGGGCTGGAGTCACCAAGGGTTTTGCCGAAATGGGCACCAAGGGTTTTGCCGAAATGGGGGTCTTAGAGGGACTCTTTGTTTTAACCTCGCATGTGACAATGTCGCACTTCTCCATGATCATATACAGGAGAGTGTGAAACAGGAGCTCTGAGAAAGGATAAGAAACCTTTGCTGCTCCAATCACGTTCAAATATCGTTAAGTGGTTTTAAATAGGCCCTCGTCGTACCAACTTGTACACCAGAGAAAAAATTGCGATGTCAAGAATGTCCAGTTCTTCATCGCACTGCGAACTAATATTTTCGACCACCAAATGTGTGGGAAACAACGTGGCAAGGAAAGAGATGATTTTATTGACGCTGTTTGACACCCACTCAGGCCTTTTATTTCAGATTCTGAGCGGTGGTGTCTGAGATTTTTCTTCGTTCGAACACTGGGCGTCGTGATTCTGACCCCCATTGCGGAAGCGTAAAAGGGGACTGTGACGACCTTCCATCAGGTGACACGTCCACGGTTGCGTTGGGCAGAATTGTGGTGAAATATGGAGCCAATGTGACATCATCAATCCTCTTTCCACGTCACGTGACTTCGGAACTTTGGCTTTTTCTTTTTTTTCCGCAAATGTCGGCGCCTTGCTGTTTGAAGCACGTGCCCGAGGGGGATGCAACATGGCGGTACAGTTTTGCACGATCACAGAGGAATATTGTAGGCACCTTTGAGCCAAATTTCAAGCTTGTGCGTCGGGTTAGAAAATGTGGTCTACATATACATACATACTCCGCATTCCACCATACGGTGCGTGGCGGAGGGTACCTCGTACAACAACTAGCATCTTCTCTCCCTGTTCCACTCCCAAACAGAACGAGGGAAAAGAGACTGCCTATAAGCCTCTGTACGAGCCCTAATCTCTTATCTTTGTGGTCTTTCCGCGAAATGTAAGTTGGCGGCTGTAAAACTGTACTGTACTGCAGTCAGCCTCAAATGCTGGTTCTCTAAATTTCCTCAGTAGCGATTCCCGAAAAGAACGCCTCCTTTCCTCTAGAGGCTCCCACCCGAGTTCCTGCTTCCTGAGCATTCTCCGAATTGCGCTGTTAAACCACGGTGGGTCTTTTCCGTCCGTAACCCACTTTTTCGGCACATACTTGTCCAGTGCGTGATTTACAATGTGTTCAAAATTTGTCCATAATTGTTCTACATCCATCGTACCGAAAGTCAATGAAGTAGAATCATTTACTAAGTGGGATGCTAACAACTGCTTATCTTCTCTTTCTAGTAAGAACACTCTCCTAGCCTTCTTGACCGACTTTACGACTTTCGTAACCATAGTCGTAATGACAACACCATGATCACTAATCCGTGTCTCAACACTGACACCGTCGATGAGTTCTGGTCTGTTCGTGGCTACCAGATCTAAAATATTTCCATTACGCGTTGGCTGTCGATTTAGCTGCTCAAGACAGTTTTCGGATAATGTGTTCAATAGTAATTCACACGACGGCTTGTCTGTACCACCTGTAATGAATCGATAGACATCCCAGTCTATACTAGGTAGGTTAAAGTCGCCTCCGACTAATATAGCATGATCCGGGTACTTCTGCGATACAGAATGTAGACTCCCTTTGAATGATTCTAGAACTGCCACGGTGGAACCTGGTGGCCGGTAATGAGACCCCACAATTAACTTTATTTCCCCTAGCCCTGTTAAACGTGTCCAGATAACTTCACAATCACACTCTCGGTAGACAAAATATTTTTGTCAACTGCAATGAAGACGCCACCTCCTACGGTGTCTAATCTGCCTTTCCGATACACATTCCAACGCTCACTGAATATTTCCGAGCTTCCTATCTCAAGGTTCAGCCAGGTCTCAGTCCCGAGAATAATTTGCGCGGCACACGCTTCCTGGAGGGCAGTAAATTCAGGAACTTTATTGGTCGTTCAAATCTGATGAGCAGTGTAGCTCGCTTAGCAGCAAGTGCTACAGTGGTTATTATTTTGCTCAGGGTCTGCCGCGAATGCTCCCCTGGTGCAGCAGCATCGCCAGAATGAGAACGAGAACGGGCTGCAGTACCGCCTGGAGGATCGGCGAGAGAGGCGAGCGCAGCACGGCGGGGAGGAGCCGCCTCCCTGGTGGGAGCTGTGTGGCCAGCCTCCCTGCGGTCAGCTGCCGCCGGCGGACGAGGCGGCGTTCGGCACGCTGCGGACGCTCTACCAGGAGCTGCGGCAAGCCTCCGGCGCCTCCGACGTCGCGCATCTGGGCGGCGACGAGGTACGTCTGCCTCCTGCGGCCGCTGCTGCCCGCGCGCAGCTATGGCCCGTGGCGTAGCGGACATCATAGAACCCAACACTGACAGCATTTATTGCGCTTAGATCAGGGGCGGGCAGGAATCCTGCACATGTGCGGTGCACTTGCACGCGTGCAGTTAACAGGTGTTCCGCGTGCACACAGGGGCAAGCTGGCCACCCGCTTATCTCCCATCCCCACCATACCTTCTGTCCGCTCCTTCCTCTGTAATGCGTTTTGTTTCCTAGCTTGCTTTATTGAATGAAGGAATAAGGTTAGTAGGAGTGCTTGAAAGAAATCATGGTTTGAAAGAGTACCTATTAGCTACGGTACGTTTTATTTAATTATCACAGGTGGAGTTTACAATACGTTTAATATCTGGTACAAAATTTCTACGTACAGACAAGCGCAAACAGTTACGTAAATGTTCATCACTTACGTTTGCTCTTAACCGAGGCTTATTAATTCAGCAAATGGTTTTCCAGCTCTCGCGATATTAAGCGCAATTTTATAACTTGTACGTACCGCTGGGCTATTATTGTTATCGTCCTGAAAAATAGAAAACAGTGCTCCATAAAATGTTAAATCAGTTAGATGAGAGACATGACGAAAGAAAGTCGCAGATCTCTCGTGAAAACAGTAACTAGGACAGATTCATCAAATATCGTCAGATCGCTCTTCTTAAGCTCAGTCAATTTCCCCATCCGCTCAGAATCCGACAATAAATTGTACTCGTCCTTGTGAAATTTGTTGTAATGGCCTTCAATACTGAACTTCCGCTGACCAGCGAGAATGCTGCCACATATTAAAAATTTCGAATTATCACGTTTTCGCGCCAAAAAAAATGATTCTCCCATTACTTTTTAAAAGATAGCAAATCTCCACTTCTCCGTTTCCTTGTTTCACTCCGCATTTTCCGGTTCTTGAAATACAACTTTCACTACGTAGTGGTCGCTTCGCATCAGCGTCCACGACTTAGCCTGGCACTACACTGCCGCAACCTGCCGGCTGTCGCCACTGCCCCGGTCGACGATTGCATACGAGCAGCACACGTGCAGCGCTGTGCGCTCATGAGCCGCGAGCAACGTTTGCCCGCCCCTGGCTTAGATGGTTTTTGGAATTTATGTTGTGGTTACTAGAGAAATGTCTGTAATGCCCTGACTCGTGCATTGATAGGTGTGTGTGTGTGTGTGTGTGTGTGTGTGTGTGTGTGTGTGTGTGTACCTAAAGGGCCCAGGCAGGAGAGTCCCTCCATTTTTATCTCTTGTTTTACATTGTCCTCAGGTTTCACTGAGTGTGTACACTCGGAATCAAAAACATAACTTCTTGGTTCTGCTTAATAGCCTGTTGCTCCACCTTTGGACTACAATGCAGCAGAGATTCTGCGGGGCACGGATTCGAGGAGTCCTCAATAGGTTTCTGGAGGCTTGAATCATCAGATATATCTATGCACAAATCACCAAGCACTGTAAATTGCGCTCTTGTGGTTTGTGGGCACATGTTCAGATCAGACGAATTTGGTGACCCAGATATCAACGAGAGTTCACAATCACTTCCCCGTGAACCACCGTGTCACCATTTTGTCCTTACGTTAGTTACCCTGCTGCAGGATGCCATCGCCGTTAGGGAAGACGCAAAGCTTTAACGGCTGCAGGTGATTCTCAATAATGTTCATATAGTCGACAGCTGTCATGCCGCCTTCTGTTAGTGGTCTCGCGGAAAGCCTGGTGAGTACCCTCAAAGGGACAATGCTACACCAAAAGTCCAGTTTTTCTGCCACGATGCGTGCTTCAAGCAGCTGTTCGCTTGGATGATGGCGTATCTGGGCACGACCCTCTATCTGGTGCAACAAGTAACATGATTTATCCGACCAGACGACACTTTTCCGTTGTTTGTGGGAGGGACCAAACAGCAGGATCATCAGTCCCATCGGATTAGGGAAGGATGGACAAGCAAGTCGGCGGTGCCCTTTCAAAGGAATCGTCCCGGAATTTGCCTGAAGCTGTCGTATCCTGACATAGGTGGGAGAGGGAGAGAAGGGATTGCTGGTCAGTCTGCGCTTCCGAGCGGTACAGAGCAGAGGGCAGAAGGACAATTCACAGTGAAGGCATTTCCTTCTATCTGAGCCAACTCTGGTACAGGCATTTACTAGAAATGCAGGTGGTGAGACTTGGTAAGGAACTCGTTGTGGAGACTCTTGGACGAAAAGGGTTTTGAAATAGTTGTTTATTCCAGACAGGCCTAACTAATACACTGGAGGCTAGTTCTAGGGTTAGAAAAAGCATGAATAACACAACAGAAGCCAGTGCAGAAGTCCCAGGAGTGGTTGCTAACCACAGTGGCAAACACTAGCAGCATCTCAAGGCAACAACTTAGTTGCAAAACAAAACATAATGAATGTGACACTGTTCACTGAGGCACTCCAAGAGAGCAGACTTACGCGGAGCTGCACCGAGGCTGGAGTCTATGGACGCGGATTCGGAGCCCAGATCGTCTGACTGAGAGCTCCGCCAAAATGCGGAATCTAAGGGTTTTAAAGAGTCGCGTGGGGGCACTGCTTTTCCCACTTACAGCCACCCATCCAATCCCATACGTCTCTTGCAGGTGCCTGCCAATAACGGTGTAGTTAGGTCCCCTCTGCTGCTCCTAAGGCGAGGATGTTGATGCAGTTGCACTAAGTCCGTATTTGGTATCAACATTGTTCAGCTGAAAGCTAAACGCAACTGCTCAACTAAATAAGGCTTGCAACATTATTGCTTTACGTCATTTAGCATGCCCCCTCGGGTTCCCCGAAGTAGGGACTGCTAGGTCAACAGTTTTTGGCGTTTTCGCTCTTTCTAACACTTGCGAGCCTACTGACGCAGATGTTCTCAGGGCTGGTATTAAGCTGGCTATATACGCTAGTATGTGCCTGTTGGTTACAAAGTTCTACGGTGGCAACCTACCACAACGTCTAGACGACATGTCAATTTACATGTAAATTCATTGAAGAGTAACTAGCGCCCTGGGACCGCGTCTGGGGAGTCGGCATTTTCGAAAAGCTCTCCCCTTACGGTTTACTTCATATAACAATCTCTCCTAATTTCGCCTGACCCTCAGCATAGTCTCTTCTTCCGCACCTTGGAGGGCCTGTCCTCCTTTCGCACAGCTTCAAGATAACACTACAGTAGCAAGGAATAATCAATATATTACAAAGCGATTTAGGGAAATCACGGAAAACCTAAATCAGGATGGCCGAACGCGGGTTTGAACCGTTGTCCTCCCGAATGCGAGTCCAATGTGATAACGACTGCGTCACGTCGCTCGGTGTAGTCGAATGACCACGTCGTTGGATCAAGATGGGAATACGTAGAGATGGTCTGCTGTCCAGCCCCGTGTTGAACAGTGCTGAACAGTGTACTCTGATAGTGCTTAAATCTGCACTGTCCTCTGCCATCAGATCTGCATAAAATGCCGCCTAGCATGCTGTAAGAGATCAAATAACCCAAGTTTCTTTCTACTCCGAATGCAAAAACATTTTGTTTCCATCCTACACGGGAAGAAACTATCATCAGAGCTTGCACATAAAAATTTAAGTGTTCACTCTTCTCATGTGCTCTCATTGACTGGAACGGTAGAGAAATAGTCCTAAGGCGCTGGGAAGAACTTGAAACGTCCCCTTTGAACAATTATACAAGACTGTGCTTAAACTGACACAATATTTTTAGCGCAACGCAATCTGACTTTCAATAATCCCTACAAAAGAATGGCCCTGACTAACATTAACCTATACCTTTCACAAATCACTTACCTCACAAAAATCTTAGTTACTCGAACTACTGCGATACAGCGAGCGCCACTACTGCCAGCTAAATAAAAGATTCAAACTACGGAATGCATTAACTGCTGATAGGCATAGTTAGCAAATGAAAGATTTTAATAGAGAACAAACAATGTATTTACCTTAATAGTGTTGAAAACTCATAATATACATAGCAGTTCATGACATCTAGTCTTACAAATTTCAAAACTCCGCCATCTCTCTCCCCACATCCACCACTGCTGGCGGCTCACCTCCCACTGCGCAACGCTACGCGCTGTTCACAGCCAACTGTCCAACACTTCAATGGCGAAAATTACAACAATGCAAACCAGCCACAGACTGCACACAGCACAGCCAGTGATTTTCATAAAGAGCGCTACGTGGCGTTACCAATAAAAAAACTAGACAGCCTACTTACAAACTCTGCCACTCACTTAAGTGTGAACTGCAGAGCAGTCAAGTAGACGTCGATGTTATTTGATTCTTCTGTTGGAATGGGATGAGTGGCGGGAGAGTGTGGGTGGGATGGCGTCGTGCCATTCCAGGAGAAATAGTTCCTCATAAGCCTGGTGAAGCTATAATGTTGAATACTACCACAGGGCCGCTCTCAGATTGTTGATTACTCACTTCACTCGTACTGTTCACGACTGGAACAGGAAAGAAAAGTTCTATTATTGGTGGGCCTCCGTCTCAACTCTGCTATCTCTAATCTTTTTCGCGAACTATGCGTATGAGGATGCCATCCGTTGGTTGGTTTTTCTAGACTTACGTTCCCGGAATCTCAACAATAAATCGTCTTGACACACAACCGTCGTTTAAATCGCCTGCTACTGGAGTTGGATGAGCATCTGTGACGCTTTCCCGCTTACTAAATAAAACCTGTCACGAAACGCTCTGATCTTCTTTGGATCTTCTGTATTTCATCTATCAGTCCTATCTTTCAAGGTTCTCAGACCCTTCAGTATTAAAGTGTCAATCAAACGAGCTACCTCACTTGTGGGTGAACTACGCTTCTTCCAATGAATGTCTGACTACTCAAGTTTCTCCCATTAGCCTGGTGTCGTCGTTCCATTTAAAATACGCTATTGGCCATTAAAATTGCTACACCACGAAGATGACGTGCTACCGACGCGAAATTAACCGACAGGAAGATGATGGTGTGATTTGCAAATGGTCAGCTTTTCAGAGCATTCACACAAGGTTGGCGCCGGTGGCGTGATACCTACAACGTGCTGGCATTAGAAAAGTTTCCAACAGATTTCTCATACAAACAGCAGTTCACCGGCGTTGCCTGGTGAAACGTTGTGTTGCCTCGTGTAAGGAGAAGAAATGCATACCATCACGTTACCGACTTTCATAAGGGTCGGATTGTAGCCTATCGCGATTGTGGTTTATCGTATCGCGACGTTGCTGCTCGCGTTGGTCGAGATCCAGTGACTGTTTGCAGAATATGGAATCGGTTGCTTCAGGAGGGTAATACGGAACGCCGTGCTGGATCCCAACAGCCTCGCAGTCGAGATGACAGCCATCTTATCCGCATGGCTGTAACGGATCGTGCAGCCACGTCTCGATCCCCGAGTCAACAGATGGGAACGTTTGGAAAACAACCACCATCTGCACGAGCAGTTCGACGACGTTTGCAACAGCATGGACTATCAGCTCGGAGACCATGGCTGCTGTTACCCTTGACGCTGCGTCACAGACAGGAGCGACTGCGATGGTGCACTCAATGACTAACCTGTGTGCACGAATGCCAGAACGTCATTTCTTCAGATGAATCCAGGTTCTGTTTACAGCATCATGATCGTCGCATCCGTGTTTGGCCACATCGCCGTGAACGCACATTGGAAGCGTGTATTCGTCATCGCCATATTGGCGTATCACCCGGCGTGATGGTATGGGATGCCATTGGTTACACGTCTCGGTCACCTCTTGTTCGCATTGACGGTACTTTGAACAGTGGGCGCTACATTTCAGATGTGCTACGACCCGTGGCTCTACCCGTCATTATAGCCCTGTGAAAACCTACATTTCTGCAGGACAATGCTCGACCGCATGTTGCAAGTCCTGTACGGGCCTTTCTGGATACAGAAAATGTTCGACTGCTGCCCTGGCCAGCACATTCTCCAGATCTCTCACCAATTGAAAACGTCTGGTCAATGGTGGCCGTGCAACAGGCTCATCACAATGCCCCAGTCACTACTCTTGATGAACTGTGGTATTGTGTTGAAGCTGCATGGGCAGCTGTACCTGTACACGCTATCCAAACTCTGTTTGACTCAATACCCAGGTGTATCAAGGCCGTTATTACAGCCAGAGGTGGTTGTTTTACTGATTTTTCAGGATCTATGCACTCAAGTTGCATGAAAATGTAATCACATGTCAGTTCTAGTATTACCCGTTTATCATCTGCATTTCTTCTTGGTGTAGCAATTTTAATGGCCAGTAGTGTAGCTCCGTTCGCGTATTCCCAGGTATTTAATGGATGTGACTGCTTTGTGATCTTCTCTCGTGTTATCATACAGTGTCTTTCCGCCTATTTGTGCGCAATAGGATAATTTATTTTGGCTTTCAGCTGCCGCTCACTGCACAGTGTCGATCCTCTGCAGGTTTTCCTGCATCTTGATACAATTTTCTAGGATTGACACTTCACTGTATGGATCATCCATTATCTGTAGTGAACACTGTATAACCATGGCTCTTGTGGACGGACTTAAAAACACGAGGGCATTAAGTGTTCTGCATTGTTATGTCAGTATCTGCCATTATGAAATTAGTGTATCGGAGAGTCTTTTCATTAAGAGTTCAGTATTATTTCCTCCAACATACGCTGAGGTGACAAGTGATGGGATAGAGATACCCACATATACAGATAGTATCGCGTACACAAGGTATAAAAGGGCAGTGCATTGGCGGAGCTGTCATTTGTACTCAGGTGATAGAGGTGAAAAGGTTTCCGACGTGATTATGGCCGCACGACGGGAAATAACTGACTTTGAACACACAATGGTAGTTGGAGCTAGACGCATGGGACATTCGACCTTGAAAATCGTAGGGAGTTCAATATTCAAAGATCCGCAGTGCCGAGAATACCAAATTTCAGGCATTACCTCTCGCCACGGTAAAAGGCAGTGAGCGACGGCCTCCACGTAACAAACGAGAACAGCGGCGTTTGCATAGTTGTCAGTGCTAATAGACAAGCACCATTGCGTGAAATAATCGCAGAAATCAATGTGGGACGTACGACGAAAGTATCCGTTAGGACAGTGCGGCGAAATTTTTGACATTAATGGACTAAGACAGCAGGCGACTGACAAGAGTGCCTTTGCTAACAGCATGATATGCCTTCAGCACCTCTCCTGGGCTCGTGACCATATCAATTGGACCCTAGACGATTGGAAAACCGTGACCTGCTCAGTATGTCGGAGTTCGGTTGAGAAGAGTTGATAGTAGGGTTTGCGTGTGGCACAGATCTCACGCAGCCATGAACCCATGTTGTCAACGAGGGACTGGGCAAGCTGCTGCTGTCTCCTTAATGATGTGGTCTGTTTACATGCAGTGGGTTTGGATACTCTTGTCTGTAGGCTATTTGGAGACCATTCACAACCATTTATGGACTTCACGACGATATGCGTGTCAATGCGCCATGTCACCAGGGCACAGTTGTTCACGATTGGTCTGAAGGACATTCCGGACAAATCGAATAAATGATTTGATCTCTCAGATCGCCCGACATGAATCCCATCGAATATCTATGGAACGTAATAGAGGGGTCAGTCGTTCGCAAAATCCTCCACCGGCAACGCTTCCGCAAATAATGGCGGCTATAGAGGCAGACTTGTTGAGTCCAAACCACGTCGAACTGCTGCAGTATACCGGGCCAGAGGAGTTTCGACACGATATTAGGTAGTATACCATGACTTCTGTCATTTGAATGTGTCTCAACCTAATGACGGCAAGGCTATAAGTAAAAGTAAAACTGGCTAATATTCACAATACGAGGGTGAGTCAAATGAAAACCTTAAATATTATTTATTGTGCAGAAATTCTTTTTGTAGTCCACGCAACCACTCGTGCACCGTGTGGCGTACCTCTTCATCTTCAGTGTTCATGCTGCAATGTCATTCAGTGTCACTCGGCGGATTTCCTTCACTATGACTTCAACTGCTGCAATGTTCTGTGGAGTCACAACTCATTGTGCCTGACGTGGACGAGGAGCATCTTCCACTGAAGTCCCACCATTTGCGAACTTCCTACTCCATTCGTAGACTTGCTGCTGTCACAAACATTCATCACCGTACTGAACCTTCATTCGTTGAAGAATTTCAATAGGTTTCACACCTTCACTACGCAAAAAAAACGATAACAGAACGCTGTTCTTCCCTGGTGCAAGTCGCTAGTGGGGTGGCCATCTTTATACTGATACTGCGACGGTATGTGTGCATCTGCACTATGCTGCCACCTACAGGCCATTCCGCACGCTGTTTGTAGCTCGCTTACCAACTTACAGGATAACGGCGCGAAATTTCGATTTGTTATTACAAATTTAAGGTTTTCATTTGACTCACCCTCGTATTTTCCTCGCTCACTATTCATGAACATAAACAATATATGATCTAAAATCATTCTTTCTCCATTTCATTTCCGTTGGATACCGTACGATGGCTTTTGGTGTACAGGAATAGCCGTAGAAACGGAGGGAGAATACAGCGGCTTGTGTTATGAAACTAATTTTCATCACACTGATTTACACACTTTGCAATGCGTTAACAGTTTAACAATATTACGGACTTTTAGAGAGAAGATGCACAAGCGGATTAGTGTTCGTGAAGTATTTTGAGGATTTTCATCGCTTCTTGGAATCCAGGACGTTAAGTGGCATTAATGAACTAGTGTGGGTACGCAAGAATTAAACTTAGGCATAGATGGTGTGATCGTTATGTTTATTAAGTATTCTCAGGTCGGTTCTGTTTTTTTTTGTTTTTTTCCGGAGCTCAAATGTAAACTAAATTCAGTTTAGAGTCAACGTGCGGGTCCAAACGAGCGATAGCCCCCTGAGAACGCTTGAAAACACATACGATGAGAGCGGGGTGCTGGGATTGACACGGGTGTGGCATTATCAGCCCTGTAAGGTCAGAGGTTACTGCGCTGCACACAATTTGGCAGAGCTGGAAGAGCGCGTCACTTGTTCCACTGCAGTGCTCTGACGAGCCAACTAGGGCGACGGCAATCAGTGTCTAAATTTACGTCTACAAGGGTACTCTGCAAATCACACTTAATTGCCTGGCAGAGGGTTCATAGAACCACCTTCACACTAATTCTCCACAGTCCAACAGCTCACAGAAGAAAAAAAAACTAAAAGCTATATCTTTCCAGTCGAGTTCTGATTCCCCTTATTTTATCATGATGATGTTTTCTCTCTATGTAAGTCGGCATCAACAACATATTTTCGCTTTAGGAGGAGAAAGTAGGTGGCGAAATTTCTGTAGAACATGCGATGGTAATGAGAAACGCCTTTGTTTGAATGATTTCCTCCTCAAATCCTGTATAGTGTCCGTGAAATTCTCTCCCCAAACTTCTTGATACTACAAAATTTTCTGCTCTTCTTTGAACTTTCTCGATATACTCTGTTAATCCTATCTGGTAAGGATCCCACACTGCGCAGTAGTACTCAAATAGAGAATGGAAAAGCGTAGTGTAGGCAGTCTCTTCAGTAGATCTGTTGCATCTTCTAACTGTTCTGCCAATAGAAAGCAGTCGTTGATTCCTCTTCCCCACAATGTTTTCTGTGTTTACATTTAAGTTGCTCGTAATTATAAGTCCTAGGTACTTCGTTGAATTTGCGGACCTTGTATTGAATTGATTTATAGTGTAACCGATGTTCATGGGTTCCTTACAGCACTCACGTAAACTACCTCCCACCGTTCATGATCTAGGGTCAATTGTCAATTTTCGCGCCATACGAATGTCTTTTCTAAATCGCATTGCAATCAGTTTTGATCTTCTGGTGACTTTACTAGGCGACAAACGACAGCATCATCTGCAAACAACCTAAGACTGCTGCTCGGATTGTCTCCTAAATCGTCAGTATTGATAAGGAACAGCAGAGGTCCTAAAACACTACCTTGTAAAACGCCAGAAATCTCTCTTGTTTTACTAAATGACTTTCCATTAATTACTATGAACCTTTACCCCTGACAGGAAATCACGAATCCAGTCACATAACTGTCAAGCCTTCTGGAAATCTAGAAATACGGAATCAATTTGAAATCTCTTGTCAATGGCACTCTACACTTTGTGAGTAAAAAAATAGTTAAGTTTATCAAGAACAGCGTTTCCTTAATCGGTGTTGACTCTGTGTCAATAGACAGTTCTCTTAGAGTTAACTCATAATGTTCGAACACAATATACACACATCAAAAAAATTTTGCATCATCTCAGTTCCGAGAGTTCCGGAACCTGTACAGAAAATTGCAATAGAGATCAACATAACCATCATTTCCAACCTGATTATTGCTCATGCAAACAACACATTGCATGTTGTTCCACCATGCAGCGAAAACATTCAGAGGTGGTCGTCCAGACGACTGTACACATCGGTACCTCTAATATCCAGTAGCATGTTCTCTTGCATTGATGCATGCCTGTATTCGTCGTGGCATACTACCCACAAGTTCATCAAGGCACTGTTGGTCCAGATTGTCCCACTCAACAGCGATTCGGTGTAGATCCCTCACAGTGGTTGGTGGGCTACGTCGTCCATAAATAGCCCTTTTCAATCCATCCCAGGCATGTTCGATACGGTTCATGTCTGAAGAACATGCTGGACACACTGGTCGAGCGATGTTGTTATCCTGAAGGAAGTCATTCACAAGATGTGCAAGATGGGGGCGCGGATTGTCGTCCATGAAGAAGGAGGCCTCGCCGATATGCTGCCGATATGGTTGCACTATCGGTCGGAGGATGGCATTCACATATCGTACAGCCATTACGGCACCCTCCATCACCACCACCAGCGGCGTACTTCGGCCCCACATAATGCCACCCCAACACAGCAGGGAACCTCCACCTTGCTGCACTCGCTGGGCAGTGTGTCTAAGACGTTCAGCCTGACCGGGTTGCCTCTAAACCCGTCTCCGACCAATGTCTGGTTGAAGGCATACGCGACACTCATCGGTGAAGAGAACGTGATTCTAATCCTCAGTGGTTTATTCGACATGTTGTTGGGGCCCATCTGTACCGCGCTGCATGGTGTCGTGGTTGCAAAGCTGGACCTCGCCATGGACGTCGGGAGTGAAGTTACGCATTCTGCAGTCTATTGCGCACAGTTTGAGTCGTAACACGACGTCCTGTGGCTGCACGAAAAGCATTATTCAACATGGTGGCGTTGCTGTTAGGTTTTCTCACCGCCATAATCAGTAGATGGCGGTCATCCACTGCAGCAGTAGCCCTTGTGCGGGCTGAGCGAGGCATGGCATCGACAGTTCCTGTCTATCTCCTCCACGCCCGAACGACATAGCTTTGGTTCACTCCGGAACGCCTGGACACTTCGCTTGTTGAGAGCCCTTCCCGGCACAGAGTAACAATGCGGACGCGATCGAAACGCGGTATTGACCGTTTAGGCTTGATTGAACTACAG
Source organism: Schistocerca piceifrons (assembly GCF_021461385.2). Lineage (NCBI taxonomy): Eukaryota > Metazoa > Arthropoda > Insecta > Orthoptera > Acrididae > Schistocerca > Schistocerca piceifrons. The sequence goes on along the minus strand of NC_060142.1, from coordinate 281,601,761 downwards.
ACAACCCGAGTTGTGTATCTCCTTCCTGGTGGAATGACTGGAACTGGATTGGCTGTCCGACCCCCTCCGTCTAAAAGGTGCTGCTCATGCATGTTTGTTTACATCTTTGGGCGGCATTAGTGACAGATCTGAACGGTCAAAGGGACACTGTGATACAATATCCGCAGTCAACGTCTATCTTCCAGAGTTCTGGAAACCAGGTTGATGCAAAACTTTTTTGATATGTATACGTTCCAAAATTTCTGCTGCATGTGGACGATAATGATAAGGGCCTGTACTAAAGTGGATTAGTCCTACCGCCTTTTTTGAATATTGGTGTGACATTCGCAACTGCCCAGTCTTCGGGTACGGATATTTCATCCAGCGAGCGGTTGTATATGATTAAGTATGGAGCTATTGCATCATCATACTTTGTAAGGAACCTAACTGGTTTACAGTCGTGACCGGCATACTTGGTTTTATTGATTTAAGTTGCTACACTAATCCGAGAATATCTGCTTCTAAGTTACTCGGCAGATGTTCTTGATTCGCATTCTGGAATATTTACTTCGTCTTCTCTGGTGAAGAAATTTCTGAAGGCTGTGTTTAGTAATTCTGCTTTAGCAGCACTTTAAAAATGGTTCAAATGGCTCTAAGCGCTATGGGACTTAACATCGGAGGTCATCAGTCCCCTAGAACTTAGAACCACTTAAACCTAACTAACCTAGTGACCTCACACACATCCATGCCCGAGGCAGGACTCGAACTTGCGACCGTAGCAGCAGCGCGGTTCCCGACTGAAGCGCCTAGAACCGCTCGGTCACAACGGCCGGCTAGCAGCATTCTCACCGAGAGTATTTCGATAGCTATCGTGCGGAGAAGGCACTGATTGTGTCTTATCGTCAATATACATTACATTAGATTAGAATCTCTAAGGATTTTCTGCCAGGTTTCGAGACAGTTTCGTTGTGGAAAATACTAAAAGCCTCTCGCACTGAAGGCCGCGCTGAATTTCGAACTTCTGTAAAAGATCGCCAGTCTTGGGATTTTGCTTTCGTTAAAATTTGGATGCTTGTATCTGTTCAGTTAGTTACTGCTAAAATATGTCGCAAGAGAAGTCTCCCACAAGAAATATAGTATGCTTGTGAAGTGAAGAACCTACCTTATTTTTATCAATCATAAGGTAAGAGTACGGTTATCGTGTATATTGCTGAGCAGTATGGAGACCTTGAGTGACAGCCCAAGTTTTGTTCCTGGAGTCTGACATACGCTGCTGCTAAATGATTTGTCTGTTTTGACTCGCTTTGTTTGTCAGATTCAGGATTGTAGGGGAAATTTTTTGTAGGGTTATATTCGGCTCTGATGATGCGAAGGGGCGAAGATGTAAGTCTTCGTGCACTAGTTTTGTACTTGGTGTTGTATATCAGAAGTATAACTGATTTTGGTTTGTGTGTAATCATATAGTTTGACAGATAAAGGAGCATCAGTAGAAATTAAGAACTTTTTGCAAATGCATCTAACGTGGTCCCTAAATGTTAATTTTGAATGAATAATTAGTTCTCATTAACTTACGCGGTTTTCATTGGCAGGGCCGTTTCATTCGATTTCGTTATTGTGACAGTCTTACTGGCGAGTTGAATGGTTTGAGTTCCATTGAGATTTCTTATTTTTCGAAACAGGAACCGTTACTGAATGAATGTCCTTCAGGTATTTTCGTAAGTTACGAGTGACGCGTTTTAATCTCTAAATTCTTCTATAGATGTGTCGTGAGCGCACAACGTGTGTTGGCCTTCTGCTACTAGTAATATTTTCCCTTGATGCTTAATACTCCATGCCTACCTGTCCGTGCAACCCGTCAACGGGGAGGATGCGGCGCACTGCCTCCCGCCTAAAACAGCAACGCTGCTGGCCGACCCTTATTGCTATCGCAGGGCCGAAAAATTTACGTCGGGGATTTGATAGTCTCGACTGCGGTGGCGAATTGTGAAATAATGCGAAGAACGAGCGGCAAAACCGCGCCCGCAAATAAACTTTGGCGATGGCGGAATAAATCGCCGCAGATGTTCCTTCGCTACGGGATTCGCTCGTAATGAAGTTTGCTTCGCCCGCAGCGGGCGTTGTGCGCCGGGCAGCGAGCAGGCGCTCGCCGAAGGTAGGGGCCATGGGCCGCATTAAAGGAAATCGATAACGACCATTTTTTTGCGTCAAACCGTTGGCAATCACATTAAAACGGGGGACAATGGAGTTAAGGCGAAGGGCAGTAAATCAACGCTAGCTTTTCAATAATGAAACATCGCCGTGGCGCCCGTCCCCGACCACGCCCAGCGCGGGGGTGGAGGTGGGGTTTGTACACAGGGTAATCCGGCCAAGCGGCAGACGCTCCGCGGAGAAAACACCCGTGGCCCCCCACTTAGGGCTATGCCTACAGGCGCAGCACAGTAACCACCTGGGAAACAACTCGTGCAAAACAATTTGGCCGGCTACAGTGTCCGCATTGCTATAAAATTATTTAAACTGTTTCACATGTCTCCGCAATTATTAAAATATGCGTATTTATTTTACCATATGCGTTTAGTTTTACTCAAATTATCACCAGTTGTCTGGACTGAACCACATTTATACTTTGTTTCTGTATCTACAGGGTTTTTGCGTAAGTTCGTTGCGTTTTTCCAAAAGTTTCATAAACCCAACAGAGATGCATACGAGGCTTTAGTCAGGAATAATATATTCTCGTTCACTATCTGCAACAGTCTGCCAACGCTGGGGTAACTTCTCGATTACGCGATTGTAGAAATTACGTGGTTTAGAGTAAGGTCATCCGAAGACCAATATCAGTTGCAAAGCGATTTAGAAAAGATTGCTGAATGGTGTGGCAGGTGGCAGTTGACGCTAAATAACGAAAAGTGTGAGGTGATGCACATGAGTTCAAAAAGAAATCCATTGGAATTCGATTACTTGAATAATAGTACAATTCTCAAGGTTGTCAATTCATCTAAGTACCTGGGTGTTAAAATTACGAACAACTTCAGTTGGAAAGACCACATAGATAATATTGTGGGGAAGGAGAGCCAAAGGTTGCGTTTCATTGGCAGGACACTTAGAAGATGCAACAAGTCCACTAAAGAGACAGCTTACACTACACTCGTTCGTCCTCTGTTAGAATATTGCTGCGCGGTGTGGGATCCTTACCAGGTGGAATTGACGGACGACATCGAAAGTGTGCAAAAAAGCAGCTCGTTTTGCATTATCACGTAATGGGGGAGAGTGTGTGGCAGATATGATACGCGAGTTGGGATGGAAGTCATTAAAGCAAAGACGTTTTTCGTCGCGGCGAGATCTACTTACGAAGTTTCAGTCACCAACTTTCTCTTCCGAATGCGAAAATATTTTGTTGAGCCCAACTTACACAGGTAGGAATGATCATCAAAATAAGAGAAATCAGAGCTCGAACAAAAAGGTTTAGGTGTTTGTTTTTCCCGCGCGCTGTTAGGGAGTGGAATGGTAGGTAGATAGTATGATTGTGGTTCGATGAACCCTCTGCCAGGCACTTAAATGTGAATTGCAAAGTAATCATGTAGATTTAGATGCGAATAACTCGTAGATTCATGTTCGGAGCACATTTTCATCGGGAAAGGGAATTCCTTGAAGGTTGTTAGATAGAGAAGGGAAAAGGTCAAAACCCGAGGTCGCAAAACCAGGTGATTAAGGGGGTGCGGAATGAATTCCCCCTCAAACTCCTATATAGTGTTTTTTGTCAGTCTAGCAGAAGGCGGGCGTGTGTTATCGTAGAGTAGCATCACTTCTCGCAGTCTTCCTGATCTTCTTTCTTTGACTGCTTCTGCAAGACGTCTCCAATTGACAATATGTAAGCTGAAATAACAGTAGTGAACTATAAATAAAAAATGACAATCGATAAAGATACCCATAACAAATCGGAATGCCAACATGCAAAACAAAAACGCTACCAACTTATGCACAGGTCTAACAAAAAAAAATTCGTTTCTAAAGATATTGAAGTATGATTTTTTTACTTTCAGCCTATTTTACTGGTTTGCAGTTACATATGGAAATGTCGTCTGCATACCCATTTTCCGTGTACTCCAGAGATGGGCAGTAGTTTTCGTCTTGATTTCACTGTAGTTTCCAGCGCTACACATTTCTTGACGTAAAAAAGACAGAATATAATTTAAGTCCTCCATACGTATGGCTTGGGGAATGGGAACACTAGCGGTGCAATATTTGTTCGTATTTCGGAATTTTTTACATCGAGAAATGTGTACTGCTGCAGACCAGCGCGAAATTAGGCCGACATCAGTGGAAAACTCAAGAATTCAAGAAAAATGTGTGTGTGTGTGTGTGTGTGTGTGTGTGTGTGTGTGTGTGTGTGTGTGTGTGTGCTGACACGATGTCCACATATAAGCGGAAATCAAACAGGAATGTTGTAAGTAAAAATCAGAGTTGACTATCTTTTCAAACGAACTGCCTTTAGATCGAAAAGCAAAACGAAATTGTAACTCTGCTTCATTCCAGACCATTGACGATGTTTCAAATAAATAACACGAAACGTACGTTTCCGAAATGAATGACACTGAACTAATAAAGATACGATCAAATTAAGTATCTGCTCAGATAAGAGATAGCTCGATGAATGTTTTTGTTTCTTAATTGGCTTTCGGGACGTGTCCATACAGCAATTTCACTTGTAGAATGTCGGTTACGACGATACGAACGTGAAGACAGAACGCAGTCTGCTTGCGCTGACTGCGCAGGTACCTTCTTTCTTCTTCGTTTTTTTAGTAACCAAATTTTTCTTCTTTAAATTTAACTAAAAACTTCTGTTTCCTGAACAAACCATTACCACCTCCTCAAGGGTATGTTAATTTTAATTTGTAGCATTTTAGAATAATTAAAATTATATCCTGAGTGCATTTGAAATAATGGAAATAAGCTACACTTCGACGTAAACTCGAGACTTCCACTGAAAAGTATTTGTTTGGTGTTCTCCTTTTTAAACAACGTTTATTATAAAAAGTGTATGGATGGACCAAATTTTTCATTTTTCCATTTGTTTGGCATTGTGCCCCTTTCTTGGTGCAAGTATAGGTTGATAGGTTGAGTTCAGTTACAGATTCACCTCCATCGTTGCTGTTGTTTGCATAGGAATGTACTGGGTGGTTGTAATTAAACTGCCCCTATTTAACATGTTATAACGCGGAAAGTAATTACCGTAAGAGTGCCAAACTTGGGAGCAGTAATGTCAGGGACATGGAGGAGAGAGATAACGCAGAATAAATTCAGTTGAAACACTTAATGTGCTGCAACGGTATATCATACCATTACATACCGGAGCCATTATTGATACAAAAGGGGCTCAGTATGGCGGCCGTCAGTGAACAGAAGAATGTGAAAGCGCAGGATTGCATTCTGCACTGCAGAACGAATCTTGTCCGTAGGTATGCTGGCTACCTCTCTTAATATGTTAAGCATCAGATCAGGGCCTATGTGAATGTTCCCCTGGGAAACGCTGTCCTTCAGGTAGCCCAACAACCAAAATCACAGGCAGTGAGATCAGGTGATCGTGCCGGCCAAGCATTTGGAAACGATCAGCTGATAATTTGATCGTTTCCAAATGTGTTTCGAAGAAGCAGGTGAACTTCACGAGCGATGTGAGGTGGGGCCCCATCTTCAATGTGTATCTCTCCTGTATGGCATGTATGACATTCCGGCGAAGCATATCGCAGTAACGCTAGCCAGTCACACTGCAAGTCTTCGGTCCTTGAACACCAACCTGTTCAAAACAGAATGGGCCAATGATGAACATAGCCGTGAAGCTAAACCATACGCTGACATGTTCACCATACAGAGGACCTACATGCACAGTGACTGGAGGTGAAGATTCCCACGCTCAGCGGTTGTGTGTGTTCACCTGACCTGTCGGAGAAAAATGAGATTCGTCTGTCCATAGAATGGTCCAGGGCCAGTCCTCGTCAACTTTAATTTTTTCGAGAAAGTGGAGAGCGAAGTCAACACATCGTTGTGCGTCCTGTGGTGCAAGCTGCTGTACCATATGGATCTTGTACGGATGCCATTTGAGAATGTTTCGAAGCACCTCCCGTACAGTGGATCAAAGGATGTTCAACTATAGTGACACAGCATGCGCACTGCCTGACGATCGGGAATTGCGAGCAGCGTTGTCTACCATAGCAACAGCGCTTTGATGAACCACCTGTCGTCCAACCGGTCGTCTGCCTCTTCCCGGAGCGGCGCCCAGTTCTCCAGTTGATTCGAACTTCATCATTCTCCGCACAGCAGGAGGAGAAAGAGGACCCTTCCGGCGTAATCCTATTAGCCAGTAATATTCTCGAAGTGCAGCTGCAGCACTACTGTTGTTTTGATAATAGAGCCTTACCAATAACGGCCTGCTTCTTTTGTCCAAGCTCATGTTGAGGCGTCAACAAGGGCACTGCGACTGGTCAAGTGTGTGAGGCTATGAATCACGATGACTGATCACGGCACCTGGTGGCCATAGTTGGAATTGGACGGTGTCGCTGTGATGCATGGAAATCACGTACCCCATACTCCAGACATTAATGCGACCAAGTTTGGTACTCGCACGGTAATTAGTTTCGGTTTTATAACATGTTAAAGGAAGAAAGGTTAATTATAACCATCTGGTATTTGCCACGTGATTGTTCTTCGTTTTTGAAGCAGCGAACGTTTTGAAATCCATGTACATAATCTTCTTTGTATTAATTTCAGCCGTTGTCGTTAACCACATTGAACATTTAAATTTAATCCCTTCCATAAGCGTGGGATACGTGAACAGCACACTGTTCGCTGCAGCGCTGTGTCAGGCAAGCCACAATGTTCACAGTAAGGGTTACCCCGTTAGTTTCAGGTGGTTTCGCCGTGATGCTGTCGGAAACAGATCGTTGCATTGAACTTTGACACACCCGAAAAATTAGATCACACTAGCTTCCAATTCAGATCTTTGTTTCATTTGGCTGACAGGTGTATGAATTGTTTCCTTTTGTAGTTTTCTCATAATCTTTCTCGTGGTGAGGGTCCTTTCGTTTGGGAGTTTTTCTAAGATTGCGTGTAATATACGTGGGTGTCCGTCGTTGACTTCTGCAATTTTGGTAATTCCTCATGCGGCCTTCAGTCAATCAGACTGATTTACTGGTTGTTTCAAGGATTTTATAAGCGAAGTAACTCTGAGGCTGTGCATTTTTTCCCCACAATCTATTAAGCTTGATCCACCATCATTTGACGGTTTTATTAATTGGTCGCTAGCAACACGGAGTAACATCAATTTCCAAATGACCCATCCTACATACTTCTTTACTTGAGGAATATGTTGTCGCGCTAAGGGTATATCACATTTTTGAAAAAGCCAGCATATTGTCAAATTGTATCCTTTCAACAAGATTGAAATTCTTAGTTCGGTTCGTTATTAAGGCGACTCTCACGCTCTCAACCATTGATTTGGAATTACCCTCAACAAATTTGTTCATGTTCTCCTTCAGTTTAACGCCGAGCACTTCATTTTGTCGCACTCTGTGAAGGGATGTGGCGTGTGTTGTGAAAATTTATTCAGCCAAAGGTGTCGTCTTTTGTTGTTTAATGTTGCTCCTGCTGCTTCCTCATAGGAATCAATTACCTCTTATCTTCCCAATGTCTTGATGCTGTGTGAGTATAATTCTTACATCGACGGCATAAGCGTTAACGGCAAACCTTTGTGCACCAATATTTATTCCGACTATTGGATTCCGGTCTCGTACTAGCAGATCTGTTGTGGCCTGTGTGAAGTTAGTGTTAAGACATTCCTTAGATACTGGTGACTGACTTTGTCAATGGCATTTTCTAGGGCGATGTTCAACAATCCTATTGTGGTTTAGTTCACCCATGAGTAGTAGTTCGCCTCTCTCAGATCAGACTCCATTAATGATCTTCCTGTTGGGAAGACCATACGTTTGGCCAGGCTCCATTAACTCTGGAAGTCTTAGTCTTGCGGCTATTACGCGTGCCATTATTTTTGAGTCGGCGCATGACAAAGTTGTTTGCCTAGAATCATTTATGCTTATTTGTTTCGATGAAACAAGGACTATAATCTCCGGTTCATGTTCTTAATATATTTAGTGGCAAGTGCTTCATAATAACTTCAATTTCTTCTTTGGTTTTGGGCTCTATCAACATACTAATTTTTATTGGTTAGGGAAGTCGTACAGTGTTGTAACGAACTTTGTCTTGGTAGGATCCGGAAATGTTCCTTAATGTCTTCCACACTAACGGTGTCGTTCCCATCTTCCAATAAATCTGTCTGCACCATTTCCATTCTCTACTGAGGTGTTAGATGCTCCATTGTTCGTCTGGAATGTATCCCTTACGTTTGCAAGCAATAATTTTGCCTTAACGTTCTTTTTATCGTAGTTAGAGGATCTTCTTCATGTCTTAAAGTAGCGAGATCGGCCTTCTCCGTTATCTGCTTCTTCTTGGAGTCCTCGAACAATAACATAAGAGGTCGATGTTTTTCCTCTTAGTGTCACTGATCTTATACACTTCATTTCTGAACAGTTTACAAATTCTAGGTTAAACCAGTTTATTCCACCATTCAAGAACGCTACTAAAGTGTCGCTTCCGATGAACGCATGTTCGATAAAATTCGCAGAATTGGGTTTTTGCCCATTCAGCGTTGAATAGGTTGCAGTTTCACTTTCAGTATCCTTCTCCCAGCACTTTGGGCCGAGGTAAACCTTTAATTTTAACAACTGCATGGTGATGAGAGAAGCTGATGGGGAGTACTTCATAGTCCTGTACGTCTATTCTGTAGTACAAAATCTGTCCAGTCTCGAGGCTGATGGTGGAGATAGGCACGTATAGTGGGATCGTGTGATGACTAGTCAGTCAATGACGCCTATCAGTTTGTCCTCCAATCATGTTAGTTAATGGGCCAAAATTAAGGGTTGATCCTGTCTGCCGATCTTACATCACAATTAAAATCCCCCCCTCCCAGTTATTATGGTACCCTTTCCGGCTCTCAAAAGTGCGGGATAGTTTCACTAAACGTTTCTTTACTAATAATCTTAAATTTTCCTGATGGATCATAACGCTTTAATATTATTTTACTTAGTTCGGCTTTGATAAAGCGTCCATTCGGTTGCTTTTCTAAGTTCTCTAATTCCAGTCCCATTGTGATTGAAATGCAGCAACCCCTACCGCTAGAGCTGACATTGTTGTATACGTTGTATCGCTGTTGCAGGTTCATCTCTTCGCAAGCTGCTTCCTGAAGTAAGGCAATGTCCACGTTGTTAGTTTTTAAGAAATTCCCCAGAATCATCTTTTTTCACTTGTTATTCCTCACATATTTAGCGTGAGTAGAGCAAACACCTTCCTGTTGTCTATTGCAAGCTATTTGTCAGTTTCCATGTCCGTATTCCCCTACTTAATTGTCTTGTCCAGATGCGTTTCCAGGCGGTTCATTTTCCATTTCTTCTTTTTCGTCGTCTTAATATTCTTCCCGCATCTCTATTTTTCCGAAGTACTGTGTTTAGATTTGCTTGGTCTAAACTCTCGCTGCCTTCTCAACACTTCGAGATTTTATAGCCTTGTGGATGTTAATACTTCATCGTGTGGTGACACTGAAAGATGTTTCTGCACAATCTCCTTCTTTACTTTCTTGTTTACATGCTACAGTCACACCTGTTCCTGTGTTGTCACCTGGCGTGTTGTTTGTTGCAGTGATTGGTGCTTACTTTCTTGCTGTCGACGGCTCAAGGGGCTCGCCACGTTTGGTTGTTGCGATTGAAGAATGGTCCGCGTGAGTTTCCATCCCAATGCCGGGCATTGCTGGAACGTTATTGGGCTTCTGTTTCCTTCGTATATGTGCTGATTTTTCTTTAGGGTCTTTTTCGGAGCTCGTACTGCCCTATTCTGATCACCGTTCATTCTTGTTATTTCGATGAGAACAAAGAGTACTTTGATTTTACGTCTGTTTCATTTTCTCGCTCTTGAACTGAAATGTCTTAGACTCTGCAGCTGCTTTCCTGAACAGCAGCTGCAGATTGGTCTTCATCAGTTTCATTCTTTTAAAGAGAAAATCCCCAACTCGGCCGGAATCGAACCCGTGACCCCGTGATCCAGAGGCAGCAATGCTGGCAACTAGACCACGAGCTGCGGACGCGACGCTACCGAGGCAGAAACGCCATGAAGTTTTGACTAATAAAACCCCGTGCTCTGTACTGGACGGAGAATTTTAAACAGAAGCGTAACACGTGGTCGGCCCCAAAAGTCTAAGAAGACCGCTAATGTTCGCTACCTACATAAATATCAGGTAGGGTCAGCATCACCAGCCGACTGCTTGCCGACGATGGCTTTGTCTACATGAAAGTATCTTCTTTAGAGTGTCTCAAGGAAAAAGAAATGCTGAAACAGTGTGACAAAGTTCGTGTAAAGACGATCTCTCTTCAAATTTGGATAAAAGTGAGGAAATTTCCATAACAAAGAGGGGAAATCTAGTTGAGATTCAAAGCTTAGCGACGAATATCTGTAGCACCGTAACAATGTAACGCGGTTGAAAGTTAAAGCTGTTTGTGCGAGCAGTTTACGTTAGAACTACGTTGTGCTATAACGTCGCTATAAAAATTTGTCGCTTATTACGTCCCAATACTGCAAGGTCGTTAGCCAACTAACAGCGAAACAACACACATCAAACTTGTAATGCTAGGTGAAACGGATACAGCTCTCGCTAGTCAATAGAGGGAGTTGTAATCAAACAAGGCGAGCGAGTGCAATGCTCATTACCTTCACCGAACAAGAAGAGAATTATCATATTGCCGCTTTTTCGATCGAGCTACCACGCCAAAGACCTCAACATACAAAGAGTATGAGCTGCGGAGTCTAAAGATGATACTGTATGGAGACATATCATGTGGGTTGTGAAATATGTGCGTAGAGAAGAGAAAAGTGATGGAAATGTATGTGAAATAAAAACGGAATCTACAAATCATACTGAGAATATAAATTACAAGTGCTAAAAAATAGTGCCAACAGCTCAAAATAAAACCATACGGAAAATATAGAAGAGGGTCTAAAACCTTAGATATAGATGAAAGTAGCGGTCCACATACGTAAAGCAAGCGCAAGAAATAGATGTAGGAAAGGTGTAAGGTAGTAATACGGATAGCAGGTTCTAGAATATTTGCCAGGATTAACAAGATTAAAAGACGTTCCTGAAAAATTTCAGGAATTTCGTGTTTTTTAAGGTCGGTCTATTCATTCAAAATGTATTGTCTAGTCTCCAAATGCGATATTAATTTCTCTCTCTTCTAAATAATCAAGCTGTCCTTTCCCTGTTTCATGGAGAAGTTCCAAAGAGTTCTCAGTTTTATCTAACTTTCGTTTAGTCGTCCTAATGTGGTTCGCAAGGGATGATTTAAAATTACCTCTGGTGATAGTGTTCTCTAAAACGAATGTTAAAACTTCTACCAGTTGGTCGCATACAAAAGTTATTGCATTCTACACAGCTGATTTTATAAACTCCAGATTGTAATGTTTATTGTGCTGGATACTGTGACGAGTGGTCAGATATAATGTACTGTCAGTACGAAAGCCTGTTCTTACTTCAATGTTAAAAACTGAACTTAGTATTCCTTTCCACGATGTTATGTCACAAAACAACTCCTTAGTACATAATAGTTACTTTACACAGAACGTTAAGTTGCAAGGAACACCTGACGCAGTTGCAAAATTCCGTACAAAAAAGATCGTCATACGGAAGGTATGTGGCACTACGCGGAAAACTTCGGCGTCTACATTACGAGCTACTACTTCAGTTTTGGTTTATTCAGTAGCAAAATATGCTCCCATATCTAGCTTGATACCGCTCACGCCAAGAAACTACGCATCAAAATAAATCACGCAATGCAAATTATTTCGGCCCACGATTAAGATCACTCCCACCTTCTGGCTACCTGTCGTAAGATAACAAAAAGCTTCTTAAATAATATAGAAAAATTCTAAAAATTAACTTTTTATCTGTTAAGCTCCCATACAACTGCTCCATGAATCAGTATTGAGAGTGGAGCAGTTTTATGTTTTAAAACATATGTTTACTGCTGGCTTTTTACTGAAGTTAGTGCCTAATGGCATAGAAACTTTAAGGTACGTTATACAGCAGGACAATATAGATATGTACACGTTGTCAGCGTGATAGTATTGCGATGTATTGATATGTTGTGTTATATATCTTAATAACGGGACAGCGTAATGACGAAACATGTTGTGTTGACAACTAGTCCGTAACATTCTCAGCGCTGAATAAACAATGTCCTTTCGATCTCTTTTCTGGTTACATAAATATTAAACTACTCCGCTTTAGAACACAATTACGTGCCGAAACCATACGCTTAGAAAATAACAACTCTGATATTGTACAATAGTTGAAAAAGCTTTGGAAGACACGGTAGCTGTGGATCTCAAATTCCCATATATCTCTGAAAAACACTCTAAACCGAATTAGATCCAACCATGACAAATGTGTAGAATCATCCTATAAAAGGAAATACTCTTATTTGAATTGCGACTGTGGAGTAGAAAAGCATACAACCCGGTATGTAGTAAAGACCTGTACCCTAAGGGCCTACAGGTGACAATTTGACGAGTTCCTGACTACGACTATATTGGTAACCTTGATGTTCCTTCGTGAATGTCATTCATAGTTTATCATTAATGTGATTTGTTAAGGCGTGTCACTGCTGAGTCAATGCTGCTCAGCTATACGGCATCTATACTTTCTGCCTACTCTCCTACATTAGCAACCAGTAAAAAACCAGTGTCTATAAAACCAGGTTTTGTGTGCGTGTTGCGAGGGAAGGATCCTAGTTGACTGTCATAACACAAGTTGTCTTTGCACTTAGCGCTATGCACGGCGCACCGAGTAACTAAGTTTCTGCTTGGTTCTCAGGAGCTCTTCGCTTCCGCCTCTTACGACGGCTGACGAAATTACCGAGACAGTGACGCGCGAGAGAACGTTGCGCTAACGTAGTTTCACCTTCAGTTTCTAGTTGTCAGCGCACTGCTGCTAAGAGCATCGCTCGCTCTTGACACTATCGTAGTGTTGCTTAAGCATTCTTCGTGTCGTAACGCGACACACATTAAATTTATGAGTCTCCTCACCCCCAAACGGTTATGCTGTTCCATCTCCAGGCAGGCTTACATCGAACTCTTTAAATTGCTCAGGCTACGTCGTTTCCTTTTCTTTTTGGATTATTATAGTCTACGACAGCGTTAATGGCCTCTGGCCGCGCAGGTCGCAAGGAATGCTGTATCAACTCGGCTGGAAGTGCATAGACAGCAACTACGGTACAGACAACTGCGACAGCGGAAGTTCAGCCTACCTCGCTACAGACTGATTCATCGTGCGCTACAAATCATTTCGCGATAAATTTATTAAGTTTACCTAATTAGTATGAGATATACATTATCAAAGGGAATGTGTATTCAATCTTTCCCAGCCATAATGACATGAAGAAACCACATTGAAACGGTTTCTTGCATAGCAGAATAGCTTCTGTAATAAATTACGTTGTAAAGAACGGGTTACACTTTCTTTTGCCTCTTATTTTAGTAACAAAACGACGAAAGAATCAGCTGTAAAACACCCACAGCAGGGTGAACAGCATTTTAAATTACGTTGTATTGTAGTCAGAATAGCGAGATAAGTAAAATAAAACTTCCGTCACAGAACAGATCATGCTCTGTACTACTTTCTACTGCACAGACAGATTGACAGGTAAGTAAATATTCAGTGATAATTATTTAAGTTATAGTCAATTCACTTCCGTTTTTATTCAGGTATTTCATTATTGCTGCCTTCAAAACTGGAGTCGCTGGATGTGCGTGCCAGACTGACAATTAACGAATCCATTATTTCGTCTCTGACAATTTCTTTCTCGTAGTTTTTTTTTCTTGCAGTTTGAAGTGTGACGTACCCAAGCTTCCCAGTCAACAACGGTGATTCTGTCTATTCGTTCATAGATCATTCTATATTGGCGACTTTAAATGCAGTATTTTTATCTGCCACATCTCTCTTCACCTGTGCCCACACCTACATCTACATGGTTTCTTTGCAATTCACACTTAAGTGCCTAGAAGAGGGTTCATCGAAGCATTTTCGTACTACTACTCTACCATCCCACTCTAAAATGGCGAGTGGGAAAAAGGAACACCTAAATCTTTCCGTTCGAGCTCTGATTTCTCTTATTACGATCATCATTTCTCCCTACGTAGGTGGGTGTCAGCAAAACTTTTACGCATTCCGAAGAAAAAGTTTGATTGAAATTTCGTAAATAGATCTCGCCACAAAGAAAACCGCCTTTGTTTCAGTGACTGCCACCCCAACTCGCGTATCATATCAGTGACACTCTCACACCCATTGCGCGATAACACGAAACGAGCGACCCTTTTTGCACTTCCTCGAAGTCGTCCGTCAATCCTACGTGGTAAGGATCCCATACCGCGCAGCAATGTTCCAGCAGAGGACGGACAAGTATAATGTAGGCTCTCTCTTTAGTGGGTTTGTCACATCTTCTAAGTGTTCGCCAACAAAGCACAGTCTTTGTTTCGCCTTCCCCACAATATTATCTGTGTGCTTTCCAATTTAAGTTGTTCTAATTGCAATTCCTAGGTATTTAGTCGAATTGACAACCCTTAGATTTGTAAGAGTTATCGTATATGCAAAATATATCGGATTTCTTTTAGTACCCATGTGGATGACCTCGCACTTTTGTTTAGTGCTAATTGCCACTTTTCGCAATATGCTCTATGAGATTCTAACGGTAATAAGGAGGTACTTGTATCATCCTGTGACCATGTTAGAGCTATAGAATGTTTCGTATTTTTTACCGCTGCCTTTTGAGAGCTTAACGAGCTCCAAAAGTTACTCTATTGTTTGTGTTCCAATACATTTAACAATGATGAGTCAGAATGTCATGACCACTGGCCACAGCGAGGTTGTATGCTGCGTGGTGACGCTGAGAGCACGTGACGCAGTAAGAGAAGTGAACGAGCGGAGCAGACACGAATGGAGAAACATTTTTGCGTCGATAAGTGGCATAAACGCGGTAATCCGCCGACTTACGTGACTTTGACAAAAGTCTGGAAGCTAGCACCTCGGAAACGGTGAAGCTGGTGAGCTTTTCGCGTGCTCCTGTCGTGAGCATCTATGAAATGTGGCTGAATGCTGAAATCACGAGTAGGCGACAAGACGTTGGATGTCCGTGCCTCATCACAGAGTGTAGGGGTCGGAGGTTTGCCCGCTCTCTAAAGCACGATAGGCGGCGATCTGTGGCAGATCTGATGACGTCGTACAGTCCTAGGAAATGCACGAGTGTTTTCGAGCACATCTTTCAGCTCACAGTATTGAACACTGTATTCCGCAGGCGAGGACCCATATATACTTCCAATGTTTATCCAGAAATATCGTCAGTTACGATATAGTGGGCGTGGGATCAAGACATTGGACCGTGGATAAATGGAATCGTGTCGCCTGGTCTGATGATTCCCGTTTATTGTTAAACTAGATCAATGGTCGTGTGTAAATACAGCGTCATCCAGGCGAACGCCTTGTCGAAACATGAAGCGCGCCACGGACGCAGGCCGGTGGGAGCAGTATTGTGTTATGGGGGACATCCACCTCGGCTTCCGTAGGACCTGCGGTAATAATCGAAGACACTGTGACAGCTGTGGATTACGTGAATATTATTAG
The DNA here is from genome assembly GCF_021461385.2 of Schistocerca piceifrons. Classification (NCBI taxonomy): domain Eukaryota; kingdom Metazoa; phylum Arthropoda; class Insecta; order Orthoptera; family Acrididae; genus Schistocerca; species Schistocerca piceifrons. Next base: position 281,586,019 of record NC_060142.1, on the reverse strand, counting down.
GGGAAACGTGTGACCCCTTATGCTTGATGTCTGCAATAGCGACTGCACCTTCCAGTAGGATAACTGTCAGTCACAAGGCCAGAATCGTGCAGCAATTGATTGAGGAGCCTGGAGGTGAGCTCATGTTGATGTCTTGGTCATCAAACTCAGCTCATCTGAATCCGATGTAAACCAACTCGGAAGCTGTCGGGCGCCAACTGTTCGTAAGTTACGGAACGTGTGTGACTTGTGCGTAGGCATCTGGAAACCTATCAAGTACTTGTCGAATCTATGGTACGCCGAATAACTGCTGAGTTGCGTTCGAGTGAACCAACACGCTTTGAGTAACTGGTTATAATGTTTCGGCTCATCAGTGTAAATTACTTTGCAGACATGAAAGAGTATCATATTTTCTTGTGTTTATAGTGGGAGGCGTGTCGAAAATAAGTGTTGTGGACAGTGCAAGCTATCAGTGACAGAGCCCGGATGTAAATAAAGTAACAGCGGATTCTGAAACCATCCTTGAAATGTTCTTCCATTTCAGAATGGTAGTCAGAGTTGGTTTTGATAGAGTAAAAGTTTACTTTGAGACACAAATACAAGAGTAGTGGAACTAATGTGACGCAATAAAAGAAGCCCCCCTCCTCCCACTGGAACTTTCGAGCAGCCTTGTCCCTCTGTTGTTTCCAAAATAAAATTTCTAGTGAGGGTCTGACTTACCCAAGTCTTGTCATAGAACTGCACAGTTGACGTTCCTTTTGATCTGACTTCATGCATTGTTGCAAGAAACGTCATCCTAGCAACACCAAAGCAAGAAAGCCAGCTGGGCTGCTTTCACAAGCACCTTCAACAGTTTTCCTCCTCCTGTTGTCTGGGGTAGCCTGCGCCGTCTATCTGGCACTAAGGTCCACTCACCAGTTTCTGGCTTGACGGTCGCGAATGACGTCCTTGTAGCCCCTGAGGTGGTCTCCAATGCCTTCGGCCGCTTTTTCGCAGAGGTTTCGAGCTTCGCTCATTACCACCCTGCCTTCCTCCCCCGCAAACAGGCAGAGGAGGCTATGCCACCTAATTTCCGCTCCTAGAATCGTGAAAGTTATAATGCCCCTTTCACCATGCGGGAACTCGAAAATGCTCTTGCCTGGTCACGGTCCTCCGCTCCGGGGCCTGATTCTGTTCATATTCAGATGCTGAAGAACCTTTCTCCTGCGGGTAAAGGTTTCCTTCTTCGTACTTATAATCGCATCTGGATTAAGGGACATGTTCCCGCATGCTGGCGCGAGTCTATTGTTGTACCGATTCCTAAGCCGGGGAAGGACAAGCACTTGCCTTCCAGTTATCGACCCATCTCGCTTACCAGCTGCGTCTGTAAGGTGATGGAGCGAATGGTTAACTCTCGTTTGGTTTGGCTGCTCGAATCTCGACGCCTACTTACCAATGTACAATGTGGATTTCGTAGGCGCCGCTCTGCTGTTGACCATCTGGTTACCTTGTCGACCTTCATTATGAATAACTTCTTGCGGAAGCGCCCGACCGCGGCTGTGTTCTTTGGTTTGGAGAAGGCTTAAGACACCTGTTGGAGGGCGGGCATTCTCCGCACCATGCATACATGGGGCCTTCGCGGTCGCCTCCCTCTTTTTATTCGGTCCTTTTTAATGGATCGACAGTTCAGGGTACGTGTGGGTTCTGTCCTGTCGGACACCTTTCGCCAGGAGAATGGGGTGCCACAGGGCTCAGTTTTGAGCGTCGCTCTCTTCGCCATAGCGATCAATCCAATAATGGATTGCCTCCCAGCTGATGTATCAGGCTCCCTTTTCGTGGACGATTTTACCATCTATTGCAGCGCGCAGCGTACATGTTTCCTGGAGCGCTGTCTTCAGTGTTCTCTTGACCATCTTTACTCCTGGAGTGTCGCCAATGGCTTCCGTTTTTCTGCCGAGAAGACGGTCTGTATTAACTTCTGCCGCTACAAAGAGTTTCTCCCACCATCCTTACGACTCGGTCCTGTTGCTCTCCCATTCGTGGAGACAACAAAAATTTTAGGTCTTACATTTGACAGGAAACTTAGCTGGTCTCCACATGTGTCATATTTGGCTGCCCGTTGTACCCGGTCTCTAAATGTCCTCAGTGTTCTCAGTGGTATGTCGTGGGGAGCGGATCGAACCGTCCTACTTCGCCTATATCGGTCGATCGTCCGCTCAAAGCTGGATTATGGGAGCTTCGTCTACTCCTCTGCACAGCCGTCCATCTTACGCCACCTCAACTCCATACAACATCGGGGTTTACGCCTTGCGATCGGAGGATTTTATACTAGTCCCGTCGAGAGTCTTCATGCTGAAGCTGGTGAATTGCCACCGCCCTACCGGCGCGATATACTGCTTTGTCGGTATGCCTGTCGGCTACTGTCAATGCCCGACCACCCGTCTTATCGTTCCTTTTTTGACGACTCTCTCGATCGTAAATACGGGTTGTATGTCTCTGCCCTGCTACCCCTGGAGTTCGCTTTCGTCGCCTCCTTCAACACCTTAGTTTTTCACTCCCTGCAACCTTTCGAGTGGGTGAGAGCCACACGCCACCTTGGCTCCAGGCTCAGGTTCGCGTTCACCTTGACCTCAGCTCGCTCCCAAAGGAGGTTACCCCCGGTTCGGTATACCGCTCCCGTTTTGTCGAACTTCGTTTGAAGCTCATTAATATGACCTTCATTTATACAGATGGATCCAAGACCAATGACGGGGTCAGTTCTTTTATTGTCGGGGCACAAAGTTTCAAATACCGGCTCCACGACCATTGTTCGATCTTCACAGCTGAGCTCTTAGCCCTCTACCAGGCTGTTCTTTATATCTGCCGCCACCGACATTCTGCTTATGTCATCTGCTCCGATTCCCTGAGCGCCATCCAGAGCCTCAGTGATCCGTATCCGGTTCACCCTTTCGTGCACCGGATCCAACGCTCTCTTCAGCAGCTGGTGGACGACGGTTCTCCGGTTAGCTTTATGTGGGATCCTGGCCATGTCGGTATCCCTGGGAACGAAGCTGCAGATGCTGCGGCCAAGGCTGCGGTCCTCCAGCCTCGGACAGCTTCTTGTTGTGTCCCTTCATCAGATTGTAGCAGGGTCATTTGTCGGCGCATTTTATCGCTGTGGCATGCCGATTGGGCTGCACCTACGGACAACAAGCTTCGGGGCCTTGAAACCTCTTCCCGCGGCTTGGACGTCCTCCTCACGCCCCTCTCGGTGGGAGGAGGTAGTTTTGGCCCGGTTACGAATTGGACACTGCCGGTTCAGCCATCGCCATCTGCTGATTGCTGCGCCAGCGCCGTTCTGCCCATGTGGGCAATTGCTGACGGTCTGCCACATTTTAACGTCCTGTCCGCATTTTACTACACTGCGTCTTGATCTTGGCCTGCCATGTACTCTCGATGCCATTTTAGCGGATGACCCACGAGCACCTGCTCGCGTTCTTCGTTTTATCAACTTGACCAACCTTTCTAAGGACATTTGATCATGCTGTTTTTTCAATCCTATGCCTGTCGATCTTTTATCGTGTTTTCCCTTCTAGTTGCTGTTTTAAACTTGTGCCATGCGGTGAATTCATAACGTAGTCTGGGCGCTAATGAACGTTGAAGTTGTGCGCCCTAAAACCACAAAAAAAGTCTAACTTTCGACTTGACGTCTAATGGCGACGTTAGCTGAAAAAAAACTGTAAATGGATTTCAGGGGACATGTTCCAGATGTATATTGCACGTAGTGTTTTGGGTTTTCAGTGTCTTTCCTTTTCTATTTCTCCCTCCACTATGCATCTTACGGTTGCGGGTGAAAGGGGTAGGTCTTTGGAGATGGTGTTGGTCTGAGGCACCCTGTAACTAAACGGACCGTAGTCCACGTCAGCATGCCTGGAGTCCCAATGCAACTGGCCGGAGAACCTGAGTATTTGCTCACCACGTAGAAATTGTCAGATTCGCAAAGAGCGTGCAGTACCTCAGTGTACATTAAAAAGCATTGTGAGCTTTTTTTCAGGTACGACCAACCACCTTGGCTATGGAGACTGGTTGTATGTGTACACACCTATATATAAATGATACACGTTTGTAAAATAGGATGGGTCATTTGAAAACGCAAAAAACTGTAGACATTTACGTAAGTCAAAATTTATTCAAATTTCATTTTCATTCCTCTTCAAGATAGTCTTTCGGAATCCAATGAATGTTCTTGAAACTTCCTGTGTACTCAATAATGTTTTCCCTGTGGTTGGGTGCACAGGTGTCAAACATAGATTTAAAGACTCAAGATTCCGCTGCGAAAGATTTCACGCAGTAAGATCCATACCTAAAGACTGGAAAGTTGCTGAACTCACACCAGTGCCCAAAAAGGTAAGTAGGAGTAATCCGCTGAGCTACAGGCCCACATCACTAATGTCGATTTGCCGTAGGGTTTTGGAATGTATGCTGTGTTTGAGCGTGTGCTGTGTTTGAGCGTGTGCTGTGTTTGAGCGTGTGCTGTGTTTGAGCGTGTGCTGTGTTTGAGCGTGTGCTGTGTTTGAGCGTGTGCTGTGTTTGAGCGTGTGCTGTGTTTGAGCGTGTGCTGTGTTTGAGCGTGTGCTGTGTTTGAGCGTGTGCTGTGTTTGAGCGTGTGCTGTGTTTGAGCGTGTGCTGTGTTTGAGCGTGTGCTGTGTTTGAGCGTGTGCTGTGTTTGAGCGTGTGCTGTGTTTGAGCGTGTGCTGTGTTTGAGCGTGTGCTGTGTTTGAGCGTGTGCTGTGTTTGAGCGTGTGCTGTGTTTGAGCGTGTGCTGTGTTTGAGCGTGTGCTGTGTTTGAGCGTGTGCTGTGTTTGAGCGTGTGCTGTGTTTGAGCGTGTGCTGTGTTTGAGCGTGTGCTGTGTTTGAGCGTGTGCTGTGTTTGAGCGTGTGCTGTGTTTGAGCGTGTGCTGTGTTTGAGCGTGTGCTGTGTTTGAGCGTGTGCTGTGTTTGAGCGTGTGCTGTGTTTGAGCGTGTGCTGTGTTTGAGCGTGTGCTGTGTTTGAGCGTGTGCTGTGTTTGAGCGTGTGCTGTGTTTGAGCGTGTGCTGTGTTTGAGCGTGTGCTGTGTTTGAGCGTGTGCTGTGTTTGAGCGTGTGCTGTGTTTGAGCGTGTGCTGTGTTTGAGCGTGTGCTGTGTTTGAGCGTGTGCTGTGTTTGAGCGTGTGCTGTGTTTGAGCGTGTGCTGTGTTTGAGCGTGTGCTGTGTTTGAGCGTGTGCTGTGTTTGAGCGTGTGCTGTGTTTGAGCGTGTGCTGTGTTTGAGCGTGTGCTGTGTTTGAGCGTGTGCTGTGTTTGAGCGTGTGCTGTGTTTGAGCGTGTGCTGTGTTTGAGCGTGTGCTGTGTTTGAGCGTGTGCTGTGTTTGAGCGTGTGCTGTGTTTGAGCGTGTGCTGTGTTTGAGCGTGTGCTGTGTTTGAGCGTGTGCTGTGTTTGAGCGTGTGCTGTGTTTGAGCGTGTGCTGTGTTTGAGCGTGTGCTGTGTTTGAGCGTGTGCTGTGTTTGAGCGTGTGCTGTGTTTGAGCGTGTGCTGTGTTTGAGCGTGTGCTGTGTTTGAGCGTGTGCTGTGTTTGAGCGTGTGCTGTGTTTGAGCGTGTGCTGTGTTTGAGCGTGTGCTGTGTTTGAGCGTGTGCTGTGTTTGAGCGTGTGCTGTGTTTGAGCGTGTGCTGTGTTTGAGCGTGTGCTGTGTTTGAGCGTGTGCTGTGTTTGAGCGTGTGCTGTGTTTGAGCGTGTGCTGTGTTTGAGCGTGTGCTGTGTTTGAGCGTGTGCTGTGTTTGAGCGTGTGCTGTGTTTGAGCGTGTGCTGTGTTTGAGCGTGTGCTGTGTTTGAGCGTGTGCTGTGTTTGAGCGTGTGCTGTGTTTGAGCGTGTGCTGTGTTTGAGCGTGTGCTGTGTTTGAGCGTGTGCTGTGTTTGAGCGTGTGCTGTGTTTGAGCGTGTGCTGTGTTTGAGCGTGTGCTGTGTTTGAGCGTGTGCTGTGTTTGAGCGTGTGCTGTGTTTGAGCGTGTGCTGTGTTTGAGCGTGTGCTGTGTTTGAGCGTGTGCTGTGTTTGAGCGTGTGCTGTGTTTGAGCGTGTGCTGTGTTTGAGCGTGTGCTGTGTTTGAGCGTGTGCTGTGTTTGAGCGTGTGCTGTGTTTGAGCGTGTGCTGTGTTTGAGCGTGTGCTGTGTTTGAGCGTGTGCTGTGTTTGAGCGTGTGCTGTGTTTGAGCGTGTGCTATTACCTCGAAGAAAACGATTTGACACAGTCAACGCGGATTCACGTTCCTGTGAAACACAACTAGCTCTTTATACTCATGAAGTAGTGAATACTACCGGCAGGAGATGTCAAATTGATTCCACATTTTTAAATTTCGAGAAGGCTTTAGACATCATTCCTAACAAGCAGTCTTCTAACCAAACTGCATGCCTATGGAATATCGTCTGACTTGTGCAACTAGATTCTTGCCATCCCCATGAGAAAGGTCGCAGCTCGTAGTAATAGACGGAAAGTCATCGAATAAAACACAATTAACATCCGGTGTTCCCCAAGGAAGTGTTATAGCCCATCTATTGTTCCTGATCTATAGTAAAGACACTGTAATAGACAATCTGACTATCCCTCTTAGATTGTTTACAGATGTTGCTGTGATTTACCGTCTTTTAAAGTCATCAGATGACCAGAACGAATTACAAAATGATTTAGATAATATCTGTATGGTGCGAAACCGCCCCGATAGCTGAGTGGTCAGCGTGACGGACTGTCGAGCCAAAGGGCTCGGGTTCGATTCCCCCCCAGGGGGTCCACAACTCTTTCGTGGATACGTGCGTGGCGAGCACGGGGCCCCGAGCCATTGCAGCCTTCTTTCTCTCCCGGGCTGCATTTCCTTTCCCTTCCCCTCCTTTCCCCTCCATACCCCTTTCCCCTCGCCCTCTCCTCCCCCTCTATTGGTGTCCTTGCTTATGTTGGCCCCCGCTATCCTCCTGGTTCTGTTGGTTTTACACTCTGGCTTTGTTGCGTAATCATCTCCTCCTTTTGGCATTCCTTGGTCCCCCTCTGGGGTTTGACCTCCATTCCAAAATTTCTCTTCCGTAGTGTGAGCCATTTGGGGAAGAGCACCTTACCTAGTGTCTCCGACGTGTGCCCTCCTAGTATATTCCACCTTTCTTCTACGTCGTTGTCTGATGCTAGGGTGCATAGCCAGCACGGTAGCCAGCCCGTGTGGTGGGGTCGCTATGTACCCTTTTGGTTGAGCCCCCTGAACACACAGGGATCACACTTCTGATACCTGAGCTGTGACCTCCTCATGCATGCCTTGGAGTGGTTGCTCGTCATCCTGGAGCATCGGAACTCCCGGCAATGGCCGCCGTGCCAGACGGCCCTTGCTGTGGCTGGGTGGCGCCCGTGAGGAGAGCCCCTGATCGGAGTGGGTGGTATCAGGGCGGACGCTATGCAGATGAAACGCATAAGGGTCCAAACCTCTGGCCGCTCTTCTGCGGCCGTCTCTCTGCGTGGTACTGATTCCTCAAGTGCTGCTTCTCTTGCCCCTTCGGCCTTCCCTTCCGTGGCTACCCCCTGGGAGGAGGGTCAGGCCCGTCGTCTAGGGGCAAAACCTTTCCCCCGTTATCTAGTTTGCACCAGGACTGATGGAGATACTTTCACCAGTGTCAAACCTTTATTCTTTGTGGAACACATTGAAGACAAGTTCGGCGAAGTGGACTCCCTGAGCAAGATGCGGTCGGGTTCGTTACTGATAAAAACTGCTTCGGCTGCCCAATCTGCGGCCCTTCGTGCCTGTACCCATCTTGGCACAATTCCCGTGTCCATTACCCCTCACCAGTCTCTAAATATGGTACAAGGTGTGATTTTTCACAGAGACCTCATCCTTCAAACTGATGAGGAACTTCGGGACAATCTCGGACGGCGGGGTGTTCACTTTGTTCGGCGTGTTCAGAAGGGTCCTAAAGATAATCGTATTGATACTGGTGCCTTTATCCTGGCCTTTGAAGGGGATACCCTTCCTGAGAAAGTTAAGATTATGGTCTATCGCTGTGATGTGAAGCCGTACATCCCACCTCCTATGCGGTGTTTTAAGTGCTTGCGTTTTGGCCACATGTCTTCTCGCTGTACCCAGGACCCTCTCTGTGGTGACTGTGGACGTCCACTCCATGAGGGGAGTCCCTGTGTTCCCCCTCCTGTATGTGTAAATTGTCATGGTAGTCATTCTCCACGTTCAGCAGATTGCCCAGTCTATAAGAAAGAAAAAAAGATACAGGAGTATAAGTCTCTTGATCGTTTAAGCTACACAGAGGCCCGTAAGAAATATGCACGATTGCACCCTGTGTCCATGACATCTAGTTACGCCTTGGTTACATCTTCATCCCTTCCTCCCCCTTCCTTACCCCCATCCCGGACCCCTCTCCTTCCCCCCTCCCCTGCGGCTCCCACACCTTCTCCCCTGGGCGCCGCTCCCCCTCCCCAGCCGGAGAAGTGTCCCACTCCTTCGGCGTCTGCCGGTCAAGGGCGCCTCTCCCGGGATGCCCCTTCCCGGCACCTTCCAGGTCAAAGGTCTGCTGCAGCGCGGCGACCGCGAGAGCCGCGGTCTATCGGCCCCCAGGTCGCCCGGTCTCTTTCTGTTCCTGATCTTGCTGCAGCTGGCTCCATTATGCCACACAGCCCTCCTCGAACTCAGCCTGAAAAGAAGAAGAAACATAAGTCCCGGGACAAAGAGCCTCTGGTGTCACCGGAGGTCCCTTCCCCGGCTTCACAACCGGATTCTGACCTGTCGTTTATGGATGTCGCCCCCTCCTTGTCGGTGACGGGTGGGGACCCGGCGGTATGACTGGATTTAGCGTGTTCAGCCCTCATTTAAACCATCGTTCTGTGGTTCTCCAATGGAATTGTAATGGCTACTATCGTCACCTTCCGGAATTGAAATCCCTTCTTTCGTCCTACTCAGCAGCTTGTGTGGTTCTCCAGGAATCTCATTTTACTGATGCTCACTCACCGACCCTCCGTGGGTTCCGTGTTTTCTGTCGAAATCGGGTTGGACCCTTGCGGGCTTCTGGTGGCGTTTGTACGTTGGTCCGTACAGACATTGCTAGCACGTGGATTCCTCTCCAAACTACATTGGAAGCAGTTGCTGTTAGGGTCCACTTCGACTCTGCAGTCACAGTATGCAATCTTTATCTCCCTCCTGACAGGACTCTTACACCTGCTGCCTTAACCACCCTTCTTCAGCAACTTCCTCCTCCCTTCCTCCTCCTTGGGGATTTTAATGCTCATCATCCTTTGTGGGGCAGTGCCTTTCCATCTAGACGAGGTCTTCTTATCGACCAATTTATTGCAGACCACGACCTGTGCCTTCTTAATGATGGCTCCCCTACTCATTTCAGTGCTGGTCATGGTACCTTTTCTGCCATTGATCTTTCTCTTTCTTCTCCCTCTCTCCTCCCTTCATTACACTGGTCGCCACACGACGACCTTTGTGATAGTGACCATTTCCCGTTGATTATCACGCTCCCTTCCCGCTCCCCGATGGAGAGGTTACCTCGTTGGTCTTTCCACCGCGCCGATTGGCCTCTATATACTGCACAGGTCGAGTTTTCTCCCTCTTTGTCGGGTTGTATTGATGACGTCCTACGTGACGTGTCTGACGCGATTGTTCGCGCTGCTAACCTTGCTGTCCCGCGCTCATCTGGACAATTTCGTCGTCGGCAAGTCCCGTGGTGGAGTACGGCCATTGCCATTGCCATCCGTGATCGCCGTCGAGCTTTGCAACACTTTAAGAGGCACCCATCTGTAGCCAGCCTTTCTACCTTTAAGCGCCTTCGCGCTAAAGCCCGTTATTTAATCAAACAGAGCAAGCGGATATGTTGGGAACGATTCGTTTCTTCCCTTGGTTCCACTGTCCCTCTGTCACGGGTATGGGCTACACTTCGCTCTCTCCAAGGTTGCCATCGGCAGTCCACCCTCGCAGGCCTTCACCTCCCAGATGGCATTTGTACGGACCCATTAGTTCTTGCAGAACATCTTGCGACCCATTTTGCAGTGGCATCAGCGTCGGCCTCCTATCCAGCTGCTTTCCTTCATCAAAAACAGCAGGCTGAAGCTGTCACCTTATGTTTCACCACTTGTGAGTCAGAATCTTACAACGAACCTTTCACTGAATGGGAATTTCTTTCTGCTCTATCTGCTTCTCATGATACGGCTCCTGGCCCAGATTCCATTCATAACCAGCTGCTTCAACATCTCAGTGCTCCACAACGGCACCATCTTCTTCGGGTGTTTAACCGTATCTGGCTCCAGGGTGACTTCCCTTCTCAGTGGAGGGATAGCATTGTGGTTCCTGTCCTTAAGCCTGGTCAGAACCCCCTATCTGTTGACAGCTATCGGCCAATTAGTTTGACCAATGTTGGTTGTAAGTTACTTGAACGGCTGGTAGCCCGTCGGCTCACTTGGGTCCTCGAATCTCGGGATCTATTGTCCCCTTACCAGTGTGGCTTTCGAGAGGGACGATCTCCAATCGATCATTTGCTTCGCTTGGAATCCGCAGTTCGGCAGGCTTTTTCCCAGCGCCGCCATTTGGTTGCAGTGTTTTTTGACCTTCGCAAGGCCTATGACACGGCCTGGCGCCATCACATCTTACTAACCCTTCATCAGTGGGGTCTTCGGGGCCCACTCCCGATTTTTATCCGCCAGTTCCTGATCCATCGGTCATTCAGAGTTCGAGTTGGTACTGCTTTTAGTTCTCCACGGACCCAGGAGACGGGCATCCCACAGGGTTCTGTCTTGAGTGTCCTTCTTTTCCTCATTGCTATCGATGGACTTGTGGCCTCTGTCGGTCCCTTGGTCGCCCCTGCCCTGTATGTGGATGATTTCTGCATTTGGGTTAGTTCCTCCTCGATGCCATCTGCAGAACGGCAGCTCCAGGTGGCTATACGGCGTGCCTCTGCATGGACCCTCTCCCACGGGTTTCAATTCTCTCCTTTAAAATCGCGGGTGGTCCACTTCTGTCGCCGTACTACGGTCCACCCTGATCCAGAGCTCTATCTCGCTGCACAAAGATTGCCTGTGGTTCCACAGTTTCGTTTCCTAGGTCTTCTTTTCGACTTGGCTGCCCCATATCAGACTCCTGAAGGTAGGATGTTTCCGTAAACTCAATGTCCTTCGCTTCCTTGCCCACTCCTCCTGGGGTGCGGACCGTTCCCTCCTCCTCCGTCTTTATCGTGCTCTAGTTCTGTCACGTTTGGACTATGGTTGTCAAGTTTATGGTTCAGCTGCTCCTTCCACGCTGCACGTGCTGGATCCAGTCCACCATCGTGGTATCCGTTTGGCCACCGGTGCCTTCCCTACTAGCCCTGTTGATAGTCTCCTGGTTGAAGCTGGGATCCCCCCCCTTTCTGTTCGGCGGTCCCAGCTTCTGGTGTCTTATGCCCTTACTATCCGTTCTTCTCCCGCTCATCCTTCCTATTCTATCCTATTCCCAGACCATGGACGTCGCCCGCCTGACTCCCGCCCTCGGGCGGGTTTACCGGTTGGGCTGCGCCTTGCGTCTCTTACCCGTGATTTTCGGCTTCCTTCTTTGTCCTGTCTTCCTCGCTCCCTCCCCTCCACCCCTCCTTGGTTAGTTCCTCGGCCTCGACTTCGGATGGATCTCCGCCGCGGACCGAAAGATTCCATCCCCCCGGTGGTGTTCCGTACCTTTTTCCGCCAAATTTTATGGGAGTTTCGGGATGCTGTTATTTTTTACACTGATGGCTCTAAATCTGCTGATCATGTTGGGTATGCCTTCACGTCCTCTGTTGGAACGGAAAATCATCTGCTGCCACCTACATGTGGGGTGTTTACTGCGGAATTGATGGCAATTTCCCGGGCCCTTACCTTTATTAAACAATCCCAACACAACCGCGTTTTGTTATGTACGGACTCGATGAGTGGCCTTCTTGCTATTGACCGGTGTTTTTCGCGCCATCCCTTGGTCTCTGCCATCCATGACCATCTCGCTGATCTTCACCGTGCTGCTTGTTCCATTGACTTCTTATGGGTCCCGGGCCATGTGGGTATCCCGGGTAATGAGCTCGCTGATCGTTTGGCTGGGGGAGCAGTTACTTACCCCCCGTTTTCCGTAACCCCTCCTGCAGCGGATTTACGGCTTCACATCAAATCCCACTTTGCACAGTCATGGGCCAATTCTTGGGAGGCTACTCCACTGTCTAATAAACTTCGTGCCATTAAGGTGAATACAGGCCCATGGCGTTCTTCCTTTAGCCTCTCCCGCAAGGACTCGACCACACTGTGTCGTCTCCGCATTGGCCATACCAGGCTGACCCATGGTTTCCTTTTGCGTGATGAGCCACCCCCGCTATGTGGTTGTGGAGCCTTCCAGTCAGTGGCCCACATTTTGGTTGAATGCCCCCTTCTTTTGGCTCTGCGTGCTAAGTACAGACTCCCCCACACTTTACCTTTGATGTTGGCTGACGATTCCCGGATGGTCTCTCTGGTTCTAGGTTTCCTCCGGGAGAGTGGTTTTTATTCTCAGTTTTAAAGTTTTTAATCTCCCTCTGGTGTTGGGGCAGGGCGGTGAGTGTTTGGGTGTCTCCCACTGTAGGCAGTGTTCAGAGATTCCCGATTCACCTCCCTGACCGGAATCCTCTTTTCTTTCCCTTTTACTCTGTTTTTACCCCTTCTTTTTAAGGCTTGGTTAGTTTTTCTATTCCCATCCGTACTTTCTGCATTATAGCAGTTGTACCTTTTAAGTCACAGGTGGTCTTGCCTATGCTGTTTCAGCATAGTGTTGGGTTCGTTCTCTTGCCAACTTCCCTCATTTGTTTTTACTAATGACATCGTGACTGCCCTTTTACGTTTCCCCTTTATCCGTTTTATTTTTCTGACTATACTGAGATGTCCCGTTAGCAGAATGGAGTCTATTTGAAACAAGGGACTGATGACCTTGCTGTTTGGTCCCTTTAACCTCAAACAACCAACCAACCAACCATCGGGTTCGATTCGCGGTGTGGTCGGAGATTTTTCTCCGCTCAGGGACTGGGTGTTCTGTTGTCTTCATCATCATCGTCGTTGTCTTCATCATTATTCCGTCCACCGGGGCGACGACAGGAAGGTCATTGGCCGCCCCCCTTACATTAACCCTGCCAAATCCGACCCTAACCATGCCGACCTTGCACAAATGTGGTACAGAGGCACAAGGGGATGATGATCTGAATGGTGCGAAAAGTGGCAATTGACCCGGAATAAAGAAAAGTATGAAGTTATTCATATGAGTACTAAAAGAAATCCGCTAAATTTAGATTACGTGATAAGTCACTCAAATCTGAAAGCTGTAGATTCAACTAAATACTTAGGGATTACAATTACAAATGACCTAAATTGAAACGATCATATAGACAATGTTGTGGGTAAAGCAAACCAAAGACTGATTCATTGGCAGAACTCTTAGAATGTGCCACAGGTCTACTACAGAGACTGCTTACACCACACTTGCCTGCTCTATTCTGGAGTACTGCTGTGCGGTGTAGGATCTGCATCAGGTGGGACTGACAGATAACATCGAAAAAGTTCAAAGAAGGGCAGCTCGTTTTGTATTATCGCGAAATCACCAGTTTTCTCCTCTGATTGCGAAAAACATTGTTGGCACTCACCTACAGAGGGAGAAATTATCACTATAAAATAACAGAAATCAGGACTCTCACAGATAAAGTGCTCGTTTTTCCCTCGCGCCGTTAGAGTGTGGAACGGTAGGGAGACAGATTGAAGGTGATCCATTTTACCCTCTGCCAGGCACTTTGTTGTGAATATTAGAGTAATCACGTAGATGTCGATGCGTCTGTCGTATTATTTGCATTACATATTTAATTCATTATTACTGGAGCAATTTAACCGAAGCTTCGTTTCAAATGTGCGTGTACGGTCACTGATAAAAAAAAATGGTTCAAATGGCTCTGAGCACTATGGGACTTCCGAGGTCATCAGTCCCCTAGACCTTAGAACTACTTAAACCTAACTAACCTAAGGACATCACACACATCCATGCCCGAGGCAGGATTCGAACCTGCGACCGTAGCGGTCGCGCGGTTCCAGACTGTAGCGCCTAGAACCGCTCGGCCACATCGGCCGGCAGGTTACTGATAAGCCAAAGCATTAAGGCCACTGGCCACCTCCAGACTGAATGTCACCTGGTGTCTTTGCGAACACTTGACTCGGTAAGGAAAGCGTATGAGCGGAACAGGGACAAATGTGGAATCATTCTAGCGGCAATACCAACCGAAAATGAGGGAAAATCCACTGACGTAAGCGACTTTGACAGAGGGCAGATTGTTACGGCTCGGCGCCTGGGAACTAGCACCTAGGAAACGGCGAAGTTGGTCGACCGCACGCGTGCTACTGTCGTGAGCACCTATGGGAAGTAACTGAAGGACAGCGACGCTACGATCAGGCTACAAGGTGTTGAATGTCCACGCTTCATCACAGCTGTAAAGTGGGTTAAGTGGCGATCTGTGGCAGATCTGAGGACAGAGCAAAATGCTGGTGCAGTAGCAAGTGTTTCGTGACACACAATCAAGCGCTCGTTGTTGACCACGATGCTTGAAAGTGAACGATCCCCACTTGAGCCAATATTTACCCAAGGAGATAGTTACATTGGGCAAGTGACTGCAGCGTGGACCGTTGGTCAATGGAAATGTGTCGCCTGATGGAATGAGTCCAGTTTCTTGTCACACCAGGTCGATGGTGGTTTCCGCACCGCCATCCAAGCGAACTATTATATTTTGTGTGTGTGTGTGTGTGTGTGTGTGTGTGTGTGGGGGGGGGGGGGGGGGGCGGGGCGGGCTGTCTTGCACCAGTTCCGTGCCTAAAAACCACCAAAACGCATTTTACGGGAATTGTGTGACCTTTGAGTAGGCATCTGGTACCACATAGCTACAGAAACCTACCAATAACTTGAGTCGATGTGGACCATCGCGCTGTAATGCAGGTGATCATAATGTTATGGCTTATCACCGTGTGATCACATCTATGCTATTGTCTCACCGTACATGAAAGTCGAGGTAAAGTTACCATGCCGAGGCAGTCCTAAACACATCGACGGTACAAATGATTACAAATCACATCCGAAACATAATACCAGGTAACTCCGCTCAGCCCTATTGGTAAACGTATTACGGAGGACAAATCCGTTCCCCTATACATTTGGAGAGCCCATTCTGAGAGTGTATGAAGTATTCATGAGGATACGTGTAATTCCCCAAAGATGCAATATGTTGCCCTCAAATATTACACAGCGGGTTCCTGAACATAACACTGCAGGCGAAAAATATGTGCGCGGGTTAACAAACACGGTGGATTTCAGTAAATGTTGTTCGCGCTCGCTGTTCCTAGCATAACTGGAGGCAACCTGCTTACCTCTCGTCTCCTAAAAATGCGGCTGTCGGCCCAGTTGGTTTCTTCTCCTCAGGCCGCAGGCGCTGACGTGCATGCAGTAAACACTGCATAACGAAGTGGCATGTGGGGAAAGTACGAGTGCTACTAAAGTTCCAATTGGAGAGTATTGGAGTGCCACTAGATTTTGAACGATTCTAAGAGCCAATCTGTCGTTATTATTCGTAACAAGCTTCCCGGTCATTAATCATTAGTTCCCGAGACCCCCATAAGTCACAATAATATACTTCACATGATCTTATAATCAATATGAGCCCACACAAATATTCTCTGAGACACATTTAACAAATACACTACTGGCCATTAAAATTGATACACCACGAAGATGACGTGCTACAGACGCGAAATTTAAGACAGGGAGAAGATGCTGTGATATGCAAATGATTAGCTTTTTCAGAGCATTCACACAAGGTTGGCGCCGGTGGCGACACCTACAACATGCTGACATGAGGAAAGTTTCCAACCGGTTTCTCATACACAAACAACCGTTGACCGGCTTGCCTGGTGAATCGTTGTTGTGATGCCTCGTGTAAGGAGGAGAAATGCGTACCATCGCGTTTCCGACTTTGATAAAGGTCCGATTGTAGCCCATCGCAATTGAGGTTTATCGTATCGCGACATCCCTGCTCGCGTTGGTCGAAATCCAATGATTGTTAGCAGAATATGGAATCGGTGGGTTCAGGAGGGTAATACGGAACGCTGTGCTGGATCCCAAAGGCCTAGTATCACTAGCAGTCGAGATGACAGGCATCTTATCCGCATGGCTGTAACGGATCGTGCAGCCACGTCTCATTCCCTGAGTCGACACATGGGGACGTTTGCAAGACAACAACCATCTGCACGAACAGTTCGACGACGTTTGCAGCAGCATGGACTATAAACTCGCAGACCATGGCTGCGGTTACCCTTGGTGCTGCGTGATGGTTTACTCAACGACGAACCTGGGTGCAAGAATGGCAAAACGTCATTTTTTCGGATGAATCCCGGTTCTGTTTACAGCATTGTGATGGTCGCATCCGTGTTTGGCGACATCGGGGTAAACGCACATTGGAAGCGTGTATTCGTCATCGCCATACTGGCGTATCACCCGGCGTGATGGTATGGGGTGCCATTGATTACACGTATCGGTCACCTCTTGTTCAGATTGATGGCACTTTGAATAGTGGACGTGACATTTCAGATGTGTTACAACCCGTGGCTATACCCTTTATTCGATCCCCGCGAAACCCTACATTTCAGCAGGATAATCCACGACCACATGTTGCAGGTCCTGTACGGGCCTTTCTGGATACAAAATATGTTCGACTGCTGCCCTGGCCAGCACATTCTCCAGATCTCTCGCCAATTGAAAACGTCTGGTCAATGGTGGCCGAGCAACTGGCTCGTCACAATACGCCAGTCACTACTCTTGATGAACTGTGGTATCGTGTTGAAGCTGCATGGGCAGCTGTACCTGTACACGCCATCCAAGCTCTGTTCGACTCAATGCCCAGGTGTATCAAGGCCGTTATTACGGCCAGAGGTGGTTGTTCTGGATACTGATTTCTCAGGATCTATGCACCTAGAGTGCGTGAAAATGTAATCACATGTCAGTTGTAATATAATACACTGTCCAATGAATACCCGTTCATCATCTGCATTTCTTCTTGGTGTAGCAATTTTAATGGTCAGTCGTGTAATTCCATGTTTACGCAGAGTTACACTTAACACACAAATTCACGTGTTGCCACCTCGAAAACCAATCGTAGACTGATTTGGATTAACACATCGCCGCACAAGAACGTCATCCGAGGCAACTCTAACGAATTATTCCGTCTTAACGTGATATCACAATTTAAAGGCGGATTCAAAATATTTCCTCCTTTTAATCATCTCGTAGATTAGTAGTGAGCTATCTTAGCACTTTTGCGCCTGCCCTCTCAGGGTGCATATGTTCTTGGTCCACCCTTTCCATCAATAAGTACTGACAGTAACTAAAATTTGTAATAATCATTTCCTGATGAATTGATTGATATTGAAATTATTATTAACAAGTCTTCAGTTGAAGTAACGTCATCAGCACAGTTACAGCTGTATATTAATATTTAAGCAGCATATATACATAATAAAATATGCGCTTCTCGGAGCCCGGCGTGGCAGGTGAATCCCTACAGTCACCCTGTGTTCCAGTACGATACGGCTTTTGCTCGCCCGGTCGTTTGCAGGTTGTGAGACCATTTGGCGCGTCGTTTGATGAGTCTGCCTTGTGATCCCACCTGCTCGCTAGCCTCCCACAGTAAAATCTTCCTATACTGCGCACTAAAACATACCAACATAAAAGCTAATAACTGTGGGCAGTGGTGTGGCTTAAACGCCATAAACGGACGGGCGATACGTTATCCAGCTTGCGCGAATAATCATTCCTAGCGTGCGAGAGGTACTTCGAACCTGTTACCCTGGGTTGGAAACGCAGTCACATCTAAGTAGCTACACGTATGGTACGTACCGACCGAATATCGCTTAGTGAAACCACGACTAAATCTGTTAGAGATGAGCATAAGTGCTTTAGTTGATACAATTTACATACATCCAGCATTAGATCAAATTACAACTTAATGACTGAGGTCGGTGTTCATTTCAATTATTTATGCTAATGTCCTAATCATCTATATGCAAATACATACCGCTATATTAAAACTGTCGGTGCTGATGCAACATTAACAGCGTGTCATTTGCGAGAGCTGAGTAACAGGTGTAATTTTAAGGGCAAATGACCTGTCATAAATCTGTTGAGTAGAAATGAAAAACGTTTAATGTCTCAAATCCGATATTTGTCTGGAGGATGGAAAGGTCTGTCTGCACACAACTGATATGTAGCCATAAAACTTAGAAGGTATTCTGATGCCGTAGTGTTAAAGCCTCACCGCTACAAAGCCAGACAAATTAGGAAACAAATATTTTATTAAGAGTGTTAAGAGTGCCATAGCAGAAAAGTGACTGGCTCTAGGTCCGTAAAGTAAACTTAGTTCATTCTTCTTGCAGAGAAGAAAATAGCAACCAACCACAGATAATAATATTTATTTACACAAAGCTCATCATGTTTTTATCACTGTCACGAATATGGATGAAAAAATTGGGCGATTTCGATGGAGGCAATTAATTTTTTAATTGAACAATTAAAAACTAAAATCCTACGTTGAAGTTGGTAGTCTCATAACATAAATTAATGTACATGTTTTCAGCATGTACGCGAATTCTTATTTGCGAGACGCGTGCTACAGTCGCAGGTTCGGATCCTGCCTCGGGCGTGGGTGTGTGTGATGTTCTTAGGTTAGTTAGGTTTAAGTAGTTCTAAGTTCTAGGGGACTGGTGACCTCAGATGTTAAGTCCCATAGTGCTCAGAGCCAACTGAAACATTTGCGAGATGCGCACACAGAGTAAATTAACAGCAATGATTTGGCTCTCCGGACTGATTCCTCAAGTCACGCCTGATTTACAGCCTGATTATGTGTCTTGTCTCGTGGTGCAATTTTTCCGTCGAGATTGGCATCCACATGCCACGGTGGCACTATTGTTGGAGAGCGGCGCCAATTTCAAAAGGCCGCAACAGCCCGTAACTTATCAGATCTATCAGTCACCAGTGAATTTGTTTAAAGTCGATCCATTTTGATATATAAATACTGTACTTCCATTTTTAAAAATTAATACTTGTTTATTGTTATGTTAGTGGCCACGAATATGTGGCTTTGTTTCATGACCAACGGGCACTATTATTATAAATGGGCGAATAACTTTTTTGAAGTCAAATATTATTTGATGTGAACAACTTACGTGCCTCTCCGTGTATACATGCTGTTTAAAGAATGTTGCATGTTCTTACAGGGAATATACTGCCCAAAACTAGAAAAAAGTGTAGAAACATACTGGAAACAAATACTTGATCAGACATGATGTATTTTACTTGTATGGAGAGCGGTCAGTATAAGTAGCGTAGGCTCCCCCATGTTTACGTTCGTTGCTTGCTTCTTATTGGTTGTTTTTTCTCTGTACTAGGTCCTCCATGAGTCTGTTAGAGATAGCACTTGCAAATGTCTCCCCTACATTAGCTGTTACCAAAATACTGATTAGAGTTCGTGCTGACACCAGATCTAGATTAGTGTTTACTTGGAATGTGAACAAAATAAACAGAGAAATGGATCTTAATTTTCCAGGCGAGAAACAGCAAACATAGAATTCTGCTTTATGTAGCTAACTGTATTAACTGTCACTTACCATGCTCAGCGTAAGAAGTCCTAAACGTAGTGAGACTCGTACAGATCTGGGCTGATACATTAAGACAGCAACCACATCTTGGTAGGTGCAAATTCCTAGAGGTCGTCGAAACAAGGCTTCAGTTTTGCTTTAATAGCAGTGATAGCAACGATTGATACTCATAGGACAATCCTCATTACCAGACAATAAAAGACACTGTTAATCACCAACTCCTGTGCGACAAATACCCGCAGTATTGGGGAAAGCTGCTCTTAGTGGAGGACAAAGGAAGTGATTTATGACAGACAGGGTCCCACCCATTTCCTACACCTCGTGCGGTAGCACTCTAACAAACGTTTATTGACAGATGAATCAGTCGATGTGGCCTAGCAGCGTGGCCTCCTTTTTCAGGTGGCCTTAATCTCAGACTTCTGGCTGTCGGGACATTTAAAGGCGATGGCATGTAGCATACACATCGGCAACGTGCACACGTTAAAGGAGTGTGTGTGTCTTGAATGCGTGTAATGAAATCAGGCGTAGAAAGTGTATTGGCTCGAGTTGGTGATTCAGGGTGGGGGCCAAAGGACGCATAAGAATGAGTAGTAACCGTATAGATTATCTTCTGTACTGTCAAGACGGATGACTATCGTACGACAGCAAGGCCCATATCTGACACAGCTTTTGTTTCCTGTCATGTTTGTTATCCCTTTTTTCTAGTTTTGACCAGTACTGATTACAGCTCAGTCACCAGTATCTGGAGAGAATGTTAAGAAGTCCTTTGCATTTCCTGGATATGTTGTGCACGATGTGTTAGATGGTTCAGGGTGTTCTGGCTTAAATACAAGGTTGGTTGGGCAATTCTCCATCTGAAAAGGAAGTCAGTGCAGAGTTTTTAAGGTAGGTGAATTTTTATCACTGTCTCCTACGTAAGTAGAGGCAGATTGAAGCCTGGATGTTTAGGCCGGTTTTCATACTGTTGGTAGGTGCTCGAGCGTGCAGTAATACGGTTTGGGGGTCTGTTCCTGTTTGAGCTAGAAACATGGGAGAAAAGTTCTGGTCCAGCCCTGATCAGCGGAAGTTTGTGGAGCCATTCGAACATCTGTTTTACTGTAGCTATATCACAGTATGTCAAGCAAGGTTTGGAAGACGTACCGGAGCTGGTGCCCAGGCAAATTGTGCGTATCGATTAATTCATTTTGCAAAAGATTTTAATTGGGCTAAAACTAACGCTCAGATAATGACACCGTTTGTATGTGCACCGTTCGGATTTTCCGTGCAAGAAGAGTAACTTACACAAGTCCGGAAGG